>NW_025749663.1:0-15000 GCF_021184085.1 Oncorhynchus gorbuscha | reverse complement strand
AGAGAGAGAGAGAGAGAGAGAGAGAGAGAGAGATGGTCTGCCCAACAGATGGGCAGACTAAATACACCTAAATACACCTTCCTCAGGTAGGACAGACTAAATACACCTTCCTCAGGTAGGACAGACTAAATACACCTTCCTCAGGTAGGGCAGACTAAATACACCTTCCTCAGGTAGGGCAGACTAAATACACCTTCCTCAGGTAGGGCAGACTAAATACACCTTCCTCAGTCAGACTAAATACACCTTCCTCAGTCAGACTAAATACACCTTCCTCAGGTAGGACAGACTAAATACACCTTCCTCAGGTAGGGCAGACTAAATACACCTTCCTCAGGTAGGGCAGACTAAATACACCTTCCTCAGGTAGGGCAGACTAAATACACCTTCCTCAGGTAGGGCAGACTAAATACACCTTCCTCAGTCAGACTAAATACACCTTCCTCAGGTAGGACAGACTAAATACACCTTCCTCAGTCAGACTAAATACACCTTCCTCAGGTAGGACAGACTAAATACACCTTCCTCAGGTAGGACAGACTAAATACACCTTCCTCAGGTAGGGCAGACTAAATACACCTTCCTCAGGTAGGGCAGACTAAATACACCTTACTCAGGTAGGACAGACTAAATACACCTTCCTCAGGTAGGGCAGACTAAATACACCTTCCTCAGGTAGGACAGACTAAATACACCTTCCTCAGGTAGGACAGACTAAATACACCTTCCTCAGGTAGGACAGACTAGATACACCTTCCTCAGGTAGGACAGACTAAATACACCTTCCTCAGATAGGGCAGACTAAATACACCTTCCTCAGATAGGGCAGACTAAATACACCTTCCTCAGGTAGGACAGACTAAATACACCTTCCTCAGGTAGGACAGACTAAATACACCTTCCTCAGGTAGGGCAGACTAAATACACCTTCCTCAGGTAGGGCAGACTAAATACACCTTCCTCAGGTAGGGCAGACTAAATACACCTTCCTCAGTCAGACTAAATACACCTTCCTCAGGTAGGACAGACTAAATACACCTTCCTCAGGTAGGACAGACTAAATACACCTTCCTCAGGTAGGGCAGACTAAATACACCTTCCTCAGGTAGGGCAGACTAAATACACCTTCCTCAGGTAGGGCAGACTAAATACACCTTCCTCAGTCAGACTAAATACACCTTCCTCAGGTAGGACAGACTAAATACATCTTCCTCAGTCAGACTAAATACACCTTCCTCAGGTAGGACAGACTAAATACACCTTCCTCAGGTAGGACAGACTAAATACACCTTCCTCAGGTAGGGCAGACTAAATACACCTTCCTCAGGTAGGGCAGACTAAATACACCTTACTCAGGTAGGACAGACTAAATACACCTTCCTCAGGTAGGGCAGACTAAATACACCTTCCTCAGGTAGGACAGACTAAATACACCTTCCTCAGGTAGGACAGACTAAATACACCTTCCTCAGGTAGGACAGACTAAATACACCTTCCTCAGGTAGGACAGACTAAATACACCTTCCTCAGATAGGGCAGACTAAATACACCTTCCTCAGATAGGGCAGACTAAATACACCTTCCTCAGGTAGGACAGACTAAATACACCTTCCTCAGGTAGGACAGACTAAATACACCTTCCTCAGGTAGGACAGACTAAATACACCTTCCTCAGGTAGGACAGACTAAATACACCTTCCTCAGGTAGGACAGACTAAATACACCTTCCTCAGGTAGGGCAGACTAAATACACCTTCCTCAGGTAGGACAGACTAAATACACCTTCCTCAGGTAGGACAGACTAAATACACCTTCCTCAGGTAGGACAGACTAAATACACCTTCCTCAGATAGGGCAGACTAAATACACCTTCCTCAGATAGGGCAGACTAAATACACCTTCCTCAGATAGGGCAGACTAAATACACCTTCCTCAGGTAGGACAGACTAAATACACCTTCCTCAGGTAGGGCAGACTAAATACACCTTCCTCAGGTAGGACAGACTAAATACACCTTCCTCAGGTAGGACAGACTAAATACACCTTCCTCAGGTAGGACAGACTAAATACACCTTCCTCAGGTAGGGCAGACTAAATACACCTTCCTCAGGTAGGGCAGACTAAATACACCTTCCTCAGGTAGGGCAGACTAAATACACCTTCCTCAGGTAGGGCAGACTAAATACACCTTCCTCAGGTAGGGCAGACTAAATACACCTTCCTCAGGTAGGACAGACTAAATACACCTTCCTCAGGTAGGACAGACTAAATACACCTTCCTCAGGTAGGGCAGACTAAATACACCTTCCTCAGGTAGGACAGACTAAATACACCTTCCTCAGGTAGGACAGACTAAATACACCTTCCTCAGGTAGGGCAGACTAAATACACCTTCCTCAGGTAGGGCAGACTAAATACACCTTCCTCGGGTAGGACAGACTAAATACACCTTCCTCGGGTAGGGCAGACTAAATACACCTTCCTCAGGTAGGGCAGACTAAATACACCTTCCTCAGGTAGGGCAGACTAAATACACCTTCCTCAGGTGGGCAGACTAAATACACCTTCCTCAGGTGTAAGTTGTCCTCTCGTATCGTCTCTCTGTAAATATCATCTCTTTTTCGTTTTAGATATTTTTTTTCTTCGCATATCTTTAAAAACATTTTGCTAAACCTAAGCTTCCAAATACTCTTCTGCAACCCGCCAATGTAGCTACTTTTCCTAAAGTAGTTATATTTACTTCGGAACCGGACCCCATCAACTGAAGCTAGCCAGCCAACTACCAGCTATGCTAGCGGTCTTCAGCTAACCGGTCATCAACTAACCTTTAGCTCGGAAAGTTCTCGCCAGTTCGAACAACGCGACGCTAACCAGAGCATAACGGACCTATTTAAAAAAATAAATAAAAAATTACCCCCGGATTCCCACCACAAATGGAACATTCTCCTGCTGGATCTTCTTAACTAGCTATCGAGCTAAACAGCAACTCTGGTTGATTACTCCTGGCTAGCGTTTCCACCCACGTAGCTTGAAGCTAGCCCGGCCAGAGCTCCTAGCATACTCCTGGGCTACAATACCTTGATTACGACCGGTCTATCGATATCACTGCATGAAGAGGAATAAACAGACTCACCCCATCGCGACGTCCTCCAAAAGGCTAACTCGCTATCTCCTTGCTTGTTAGTTTGGCATGCTAACTGCTAGCTTGTTTAGCCCAGGTCCGCTAACTACTACCTTGTTTACCCCGGCCTGCTAATCTGTTAGCTTGTTAGCACAGGCCTGCTAACCGTCTGCATCGCAGCGTCCCAAAAACGCAGTGCCCCATATGTACTCTATCTCCTCCCGATTTTTTTTCAAATTTGTTTATACCTTCCGGAAACCTGCCTCACCCAATGTGATATGGAATCGCTGCTATTTAGTCATTGTTAGTTTTCTTAACCTGGATAACACTCGCCAGCCCAGCCCCCCTGCCCCATCCACCGCTGCCCCCTGGACTCTGATCACTCTGATCACTTGGATACATAGCTGATGCACGCTGGACTGCCCATTAATCACGGTACTCCATTCTGCTTGTTTGTTTATCTGTCGGCCCAGTTGCCTAGTCAATGCCATCTCACCTGCTGTTGTTATGCTAGCTGATTAGCTGTTGTCTCACCCACTGTTTTAACTAGCTTTCCCAATTCAACACCTGTGTTTACTGTATGCCTCGCTGTATGTCTCTCTCAAATGTCAATATGCCTTGTATACTGTTGCTCAGGTTAGTTATCATTGTTTTAGTTCACAATGGAGCCCCTAGTCCTATTCCTCATACCCCTGATACCTGCTTTGTCCCACCTCCCACATATGCGGTGACCTCACCCATTACAACCAGCATGTCCAGAGATAAAACCTCTCTCATCATCACCCAGTGCCTGGGCTTACCTCCGCCGTACCCGCACCCCACCATACCCCTGTCTGTGCATTATGCCCTGAATATATTCTACCATGCCCAGAAACCTGCTCCTCTTATTCTCTGTCCCCAACGCTCTAGGCGACCAGTTTTGATAGCCCTTAGCCGCACCCTCATACTACTCCTTCTCTGTTCCGCGGGTGATGTGGAGGTAAACCCAGGCCCTGCATGTCCCCAGGCACCCTCATTTGTTGACTTCTGTGATCGAAAAAGCCTTGGTTTCATGCATGTCAACATTAGAAGCCTCCTCCCTAAGTTTGTTTTACTCATTGCTTTAGCACACTCTGCTAACCCTGATGTCCTTGCCGTGTCTGAATCCTGGCTCAGGAAGGCCACCAAAAATTCACAGATTTCCATACCCAACTATAACATCTTCTGTCAAGATATAACTGCCAAAGGGGGGAGGAGTCGCAGTCTACTGCAGAGATAGCCTGCAAAGTAATGTCATACTTTCCAGGTCCATACCCAAACAGTTCGAACTACTAATTCTGAAAATTACTCTCTCCAGAAATAAGTCTCTCACTGTTGCCGCCTGCTACCGACCCCCCTCAGCTCCCAGCTGTGCCCTGGACACCATTTGTGAATTGATTGCTCCCCATCTAGCTACTGAGTTTGTTCTGTTAGGTGACCTAAACTGGGATATGTTTAACACCCCCGGCAGTCCTACAATCTAAGCTAGATGCCCTCAATCTCACACAAATCATCAAGGAACCCACCAGGTACAACCCTAACTCTGTAAGCAAGGGCACCCTCATAGACGTCATCCTGACCAACTGGCCCTCCAAATACACCTCCGCTGTCTTCAACCAGGATCTCAGCGACCACTGCCTCATTGCCTGTATCCGCTACGGTGCCGCAGTCAAACGACCACCCCTCATCACTGTCAAACGCTCCCTAAAACACTTCTGTGAGCAGGCCTTTCTAATCGACCTGGCCCGGGTATCCTGGAAGGACATTGACCTCATCCCGTCAGTTGAGGATGCCTGGTCATTCTTTAAGAGTAACTTCCTCACCATATTAGATAAGCATGCTCCGTTCAAAAAATGCAGAACTAAGAACAGATACAGCCCTTGGTTCACTCCAGACCTGACTGCCCTCGACCAGCACAAAAACATCCTGTGGCGGACTGCATTAGCATCGAACAGTCCCCGCGATATGCAACTGTTCAGGGAAGTCAGGAACCAATACACGCAGTCAGTCAGGAAAGCTAAGGCCAGCTTCTTCAGGCAGAAGTTTGCATCCTGTAGCTCCAACTCCAAAAAGTTCTGGGACACTGTGAAGTCCATGGAGAACAAGAGCACCACCTCCCAGCTGCCCACTGCACTGAGGCTAGGGAACACGGTCACCACAGACAAATCCATGATTATCTAAAACTTCAACAAGCATTTCTCAACGGCTGGCCATGCCTTCCGCCTGGCTACTCCTACCTCGGCCAACAGCTCCGGCCCCCCTGCAGCTCCTCGCCCAAGCCTCTCCAGGTTCTCCTTTACCCAAATCCAGATAGCAGATGTTCTGAAAGAGCTGCAAAACCTGGACCTGTATAAATCAGCTGGGCTTGACAATCTGGACCCTCTATTTCTGAAACTATCCGCCGCCATTGTCGCAACCCCTATTACAAGCCTGTTCAACCTCTCTTTCATATCGTCTGAGATCCCCAAGGATTGGAAAGCTGCCGCAGTCATCCCCCTCTTCAAAGGGGGAGACACCCTGGACCCAAACTGTTACAGACCTATATCCATTCTGCCTATCTAAGGTCTTCGAAAGCCAAGTCAACAAACAGGTCACTGACCATCTCGAATCCCACCGTACCTTCTCCGCTATGCAATCTGGTTTCCGAGCCGGTCACGGGTGCACCTCAGCCACACTCAAGGTACTAATAGACATCATAACCGCCATCGATAAAAGACAGTACTATGCAGCCGTCTTCATCGACCTTGCCAAGGCTTTCGACTCTGTCAATCACCATATTCTTATCGGCAGACTCAGTAGCCTCGGTTTTTCGGATGACTGCCTTGCCTGGTTCACCAATTACTTTGCAGACAGAGTTCAGTGTGTCAAATCGGAGGGCATGTTGTCCGGTCCTCTGGCAGTCTCTATGGGGGTGCCACAGGGTTCAATTCTCGGGCCGACTCTTTTCTCTGTGTATATCAATGATGTTGTTCTTGCTGCGGGCGATTCCCTGATCCACCTCTACGCAGACGACACCATTCTGTACACTTTCGGCCCGTCATTGGACACTGTGCTATCTAACCTCCAATCGAGCTTCAATGCCATACAACACTCCTTCCGTGGCCTCCAACTGCTCTTAAACGCTAGTAAAACCAAATGCATGCTTTTCAACCGATCGCTGCCTGCACCCGCATGCCCGACTAGCATCACCACACTGGATGGTTCCGACCTTGAATATGTGGACACCTATAAGTACCTAGGTGTCTGGCTAGACTGCAAACTCTCCTTCCAGACCCATATCAAACATCTCCAATCGAAAATCAAATCAAGAGTCAGCTTTCTATTCCGCAACAAAGCCTCCTTCACTCACGCTGCCAAGCTTACCCTAGTAAAACTGACTATCCTACCGATCCTCGACTTCGGCGATGTCATCTACAAAATTGCTTCCAACACTCTTCTCAGCAACCTGGATGCAGTTTATCACAGTGCCATCCGTTTTGTCACTAAAGCACCTTATACTACCCACCACTGCGACTTGTATGCTCTAGTCGGCTGGCCCTCGCTACATATTCGTTGCCAGACCCACTGGCTCCAGGTCATCTACAAGGCCATGCTAGGCAAAGCTCCGCCTTATCTCAGCTCACTGGTCACGATGGCAACACCCATCTGTAGCACGCGCTCCAGCAGGTGTATCTCATTGATCATCCCTAAAGCCAATACCTCATTCGGCCGCCTTTCGTTCCAGTACTCTGCTGCCTGTGACTGGAACGAATTGCAAAAATCGCTGAAGTTGGAGACTTTTATCTCCCTCACCAACTTCAAACATCTGCTATCTGAGCAGCTAACCGATCGCTGCAGCTGTACATAATCTATTGGTAAATAGCCCACCCATTTTCACCTACCTCATCCCCACAGTTTTTATTTATTTACTTTTCTGCTCTTTTGCACACCAATATCTCTACCTGTACATGATCATCTGATCATTTATCACTCCAGTGTTAATCTGCAATATTGTAATTATTCGCCTACCTCCTCATGCCTTTTGCACACATTGTATATAGACTCCCCTTTTTCTCTACTGTGTTATTGACTTGTTAATTGTTTACTCCATGTGTAACTCTGTGTTGTCTGTTCACACTGCTATGCTTTATCTTGGCCAGGTCGCAGTTGCAAATGAGAACCTGTTCTCAACTAGCCTACCTGGTTAAATAAAGGTGTTCTCAACTAGCCTACCTGGTTAAATAAAGGTGTTCTCAACTAGCCTACCTGGTTAAATAAAGGTGAAATAAATAAATAAAAAAAGACTAAATACACCTTCCTCAGGTAGGACAGACTAAATACACCTTCCTCAGGTAGGACAGACTAAATACACCTTCCTCAGGTAGGACAGACTAAATACACCTTCCTCAGGTAGGACAGACTAAATACACCTTCCTCAGGTAGGACAGACTAAATACATCTTCCTCAGGTAGGACAGACTAAATACACCTTCCTCAGGTAGGACAGACTAAATACACCTTCCTCAGGTAGGACAGACTAAATACACCTTCCTCAGGTAGGACAGACTAAATACACCTTCCTCAGGTAGGACAGACTAAATACACCTTCCTCAGGTAGGACAGACTAAATACACCTTCCTCAGGTAGGACAGACTAAATACACCTTCCTCAGGTAGGACAGACTAAATACACCTTCCTCAGGTAGGACAGACTAAATACACCTTCCTCAGGTAGGACAGACTAAATACACCTTCCTCAGGTAGGACAGACTAAATACATCTTCCTCAGGTAGGACAGACTAAATACACCTTCCTCAGGTAGGACAGACTAAATACACCTTCCTCAGGTAGGACAGACTAAATACACCTTCCTCAGGTAGGACAGACTAAATACACCTTCCTCAGGTAGGACAGACTAAATACACCTTCCTCAGGTAGGACAGACTAAATACACCTTCCTCAGGTAGGACAGACTAAATACACCTTCCTCAGGTAGGACAGACTAAATACACCTTCCTCAGGTAGGACAGACTAAATACACCTTCCTCAGGTAGGACATACTAAATACATCTTCCCCAAGTAGGACAGACTCAATCACCTTCCCCAGGTAGGACAGACTAGATACACCTTCCTCAGGTAGGGCAGACTAAACACACCTTCCCCAGGTAGGACAGACTAGATACACCTTCCTCAGGTATGGTCCTTCTGTAGCTCAGTTGGTAGAGCATGGCGCTTGTAACGCCAGGGTAGTGGGTTCAATCCCCGGGACCACCCATACGTAGAATGTATGCACACATGACTGTAAGTCGCTTTGGATAAAAGCGTCTGCTAAATGGCATATATTATTATTATTATAGGTAGGGCAGACTAAATTCACCTACAATATACCTCTCTATTAATATCACATACATTATCAAGCATTTCACACGTTATCTATAGCATCTTCCCACCAGAATGGGCTTTAGGTGAGGCAGATGAACCTGTAGCCATATTACTTCAACAGTATTTAACATGAGATCCTCTCTAAGCTTTACAGTAATGTGGTTCTGAATATAAACAACAACACCTCCCCCGTTGGCATTTCTGTCTCTTCTGTAGATGTTATAACCATTTATTGCTACCACTGTATCACCAAAGGTTTTATCTAAGTGAGTTTCAGAGATGGTCAGAAAATGAATATCATCTGTTACAAGCAAGTTATTAATTTCATGAATCTTGTTTCTTAAGCTACATATATTAACGTGGGCTATTTTGATGCTTACTTGCTTTCATTGCTTTAGTTTATGTATGTATAGTTAGGTTCATGACAGGCTCAATAGAAAAGCCACTTCCTGTCTGTCTCTCTCTCTCTCTGGCTCTCTCTGTCTCTCTCTCTGTCTCTCTCTCTCTGTCTCCGTCTCTGTCTCTGTCTGTCTCTCTCCGTCTCTGTCTCTGTCTGTCTCTCTCTGTCTCTCTCTCTCCGTCTCCGTCTCTGTCTCTGTCTGTCTCTCTCTCTCTCTCCGTCTCTGTCTCTGTCTGTCTCTCTCTCTCTCTCTCTCTCTCTCTCTCTCTCTCTCTCTCTCTCTCTCTCTCTCTCTCTCTCTCTCTCTGTCTCCGTCTCTGTCTGTCCCTCTCTCTCTCTCAATCCCTCTGCCCCCATGTCTCCTTTCAGGGACTGGGGAAGGTGAGATAAAGAAACAGAGGGAGGAAGCTACCATGAATTAATGTCCCATCCTCTCCCTCTCTCTCTCTCAATCCCTCTGCCCCCATGTCTCATTTCAGGGACTGGGGAAGGTGAGATAAAGAAACAGAGGGAGGAAGCTACCATGAATTAATGTCCCATCCTCTCCCTCTCTCTCTCTCAATCCCTTTGCCCCCATGTCTCATTTCAGGGACTGGGGAAGGTGAGATAAAGAAACAGAGGGAGGAAGCTACCATGAATTAATGTCCCAACCTCTCCCTCTCTCTCTCTCAATCCCTCTGCCCCCATGTCTCATTTCAGGGACTGGGGAAGGTGAGATAAAGAAACAGAGGGAGGAAGCTACCATGAATTAATGTCCCATCCTCTCCCTCTCTCTCTCTCAATCCCTCTGCCCCCATGTCTCATTTCAGGGACTGGGGAAGGTGAGATAAAGAAACAGAGGCAGGAAGCTACCATTAATTAATGTCCCATCCTCTCCCTCTCTCTCTCTCTCTCTCTCAATCCCTCTGCCCCCATGTCTCCTTTCAGGGACTGGGGAAGGTGAATAAAGGCTCCACGCTGCTGGAAATGGAAGCCGTTCTTTTAGCTGGTTTGAGCTGCTGCTGTGTTGTCAGGGAGAATAGTGCTCCACTACTTCCTCACTTCCAGATTTGTCCTCCAGTAACTTTGTCGAGAGGTTTCGGATCTGTTTCCACTGACAGACGTTATCTCTCGCGTCTCTAGTCCGACATCCGACCGTTTCTGTATTGTGGTGGTTCGGAGGCAGTGGTTTGTGTAAATCTATGACGTGCTAATTTGAAGATATTTGGCAACATTGTTGGTGGTCGCTCCCATCTGCTCTTTTGTGTTTCTGAAACATATAAAATAATGTTAGCTAATAGTTAGACCTTTGTAGCTGCCTGTTATATTGCTAGAGTACATTAGGTTTAGCTAGCTAACTAGCTAACAGTTACATACCATATGTCTCTGTTCACTGCTTTCTGTTTCGGGTGGAGCTACAACGCTAGGGGCATCAGAGGAAAGGAGGGACATATTCTTCTTGAGGGAAACCACCGGGCGGAGGGGATCACCCGGAAGTTCAAACATGAATCCCCGTCCACTCTCCCCGTCCACTCTCTCCGTCCACTCTCTCCGTCCACTCTCCCCGTCCACTCTCCCTGTTCTTCTCCTGTGGGTCCTTGTGTTTTTTTGTGGTTTTGTTGAATGAGGGAATCGTCGTCTGTACATGTTTTTAAATGAGTCCGTTTTCAGAAGACGGTTACCCTCCCTTCCCTCTAGTCTCAAAATGAAGTTGAACATCAAAACACACTTTGTTCACCAAACCCTCAGGTGTTTCAGTGTCCAGAGCCTTTGGATTGTTTGATGAGCTGCATGTCGTGATCAGTTATGACTGCGTGGTGTTCAGCTTTGTCACGGCCCTCTTTCCTTTTTAAAAACTTTTTAAGGATTGGTACAGTTGTAAATCATGCGTTATGTCAAGTTGCAGATTTTAGATAAACAACACATGTCAGTACATAGAAGTGTCTTATAGAATGAAAGATTAAATTATTGTCAATATAACTGCACTGTCCATTTACCAGTAGCTATTACTGAGAAAAAATGCCATGCTATTGTTTGAGGAGAGCTCCTAATAACAAAACACATTTTTCAATGCGATAGGTCTGATAAATTCCCCTTTGAAGGTGGAATGTGTACTTACATTCTGAAATCTTGCTCTGATTTATCATCCAAAGGGTCCCAGAAATAACCTGAAGTGTCGTTTTGTTAGATAAAATCGTTTTTCATATCCTAAAAAGGTCCATATAGCATGCACGATCGATTTTGCATTTCCACTCGTTCATTTTTGCAAAGAAAGGAATCTGTGAAAGTCTCACCCTAAACGTTGTTTGAACGAGTCAAATCTGAGTTCATATCTATTCCTCAGAGATCCTAGAACGCAACCTGACTTCACTATATCATTAGAGGTGTAGTGTATCCTATAGAACACCATATCAGAGATCCTAGAACGTAACCAGACTTCACTATATCATTAGAGGTGTAGTATATCCTATAGGACACCATATCAGAGATCCTAGAACGTAACCAGACTTCACTATATCATTAGAGGTGTAGTATATCCTATAGGACACCATATCAGAGATCCTAGAACGTAACCAGACTTCACTATATCATTAGAGGTGTAGTATATCCTATACGATATCATATTTGGTCAGAGAGCGACGCCTTCATGGCACCCCGATGACGCGGTCGGACATCACTTGAAAGACTTGAATCTTTGTCAAATAAGCACCAATTGGGGTCAAACAAAGCTAGCTAGATAGCCAATGAGCTGAGCTTTACGGGAGTATCAGGAAACCATGTATATGTCATAAAATGTAGCTACTAACCTTGAACGACAGCATGCCTTTTCCTTTTGGACAACAACATTGAGTTATGAAGTTCTGAAAATGTTGAACTTGTAATATGGCTGCTAATACTTGGAAAGCTAAATCAAAGTCCAAGTACACAGACTTGTCGATATTCTTGCAGAAAAAAATGAAATATGAATGTGAATGTCTCCTTCACGATTTGCCCGAATGTACCTGGGGACTTCAGACTAAAAGTCTTGTAATCAGTCATACTTTAAGTTATCCATCTGGAACACTGCTGCCACCTTGTGGACACTGTCGGAATTACAACCAGGTGATGGCTTGAACAGGGACCTTTCTGCTGCATTTCAAAGATGGTGAAGACCGGTTGTTTTTTTCTCTACCAGATCTAATGTGTTATATTCTCCTACATTAAATTCACATTTCCACAAACTACAAAGTGTTTCCTTTCAAATGGTACCAAGAATATGCATATCCTTTCTTCAGGTCCTGAGCTACAGGCAGTTAGATTTGGGTCCTGAGCTACAGACAGTTAGATGTGGGTCCTGAGCTACAGACAGTTAGATGTGGGTCCTGAGCTACAGACAGTTAGATGTGGGTCTTGAGCTACAGGCAGTTAGATTTGGGTCTGAGCTACAGACAGTTAGATTTGGGTCTGAGCTACAGGCAGTTAGATTTGGGTCCTGAGCTACAGGCAGTTAGATTTGGGTCCTGAGCTACAGGCAGTTAGATTTGGGTCCTGAGCTACAGGCAGTTAGATTTGGGTCCTGAGCTACAGGCAGTTAGATTTGGGTCCTGAGCTACAGGCAGTTAGATTTGGGTCCTGAGCTACAGACAGTTAGATTTGGGTCCTGAGCTACAGACAGTTAGATGTGGGTCCTGAGCTACAGACAGTTAGATGTGGGTCCTGAGCTACAGACAGTTAGATGTGGGTCCTGAGCTACAGACAGTTAGATTTGAGTCCTGAGCTACAGACAGTTAGATTTGAGTCCTGAGCTACAGACAGTTAGATTTGAGTCCTGAGCTACAGACAGTTAGATTTGAGTCCTGAGCTACAGACAGTTAGATTTGAGTCCTGAGCTACAGACAGTTAGATTTGGGTCCTGAGCTACAGACAGTTAGATTTGGGTCCTGAGCTACAGACAGTTAGATGTGGGTCCTGAGCTACAGACAGTTAGATTTGGGTCCTGAGCTACAGGCAGTTAGATTTGGGTCCTGAGCTACAGGCAGTTAGATTTGGGTCCTGAGCTACAGGCAGTTAGATTTGGGTCCTGAGCTACAGACAGTTAGATTTGGGTCCTGAGCTACAGACAGTTAGATTTGGGTATGTCATTGAGGCGAAAATTGAATAAAGGGGGCTATCCCTTAACACATTGTTGCTCGTTGTGAATTCGGTGTCCTTCTGTGTGTTCCGTATTCTGTATTCCGTATTCTGTATTCCGTATTCTGTATTCTGTATTCTGTATTCTGTATTCTGTATTCCGTATTCCGTATTCCGTATTCTGTATTCTGTATTCTGTATTCTGTATTCCGTATTCCGTATTCCGTATTCCGTATTCCGTATTCCGTATTCCGTATTCGTATTCTGTATTCTGTATTCCGTATTCCGTATTCCGTATTCCGTATTCGTATTCTGTATTCTGTATTCCGTATTCCGTATTCCGTATTCTGTATTCTGTATTCTGTATTCCGTGTCAAACTGAGAAGGGGGTTGATGATATGTTAAGACAGAGTCCCACATAACTGCTAATCCCACAATCGTCACCATTTCATGTTTCTCGTTGAACCATAGAAGTCCCGTAGAATGACGTTCAGAGACGTTTTTGTTGTTTTCCCAAACTCACAATGTAGCCCTTTTTCTGCACACTAGTCAGTGAAGCACGTCACTTCCTGTCAAACTATTGTTGAGGTAGCCATTTTATCAAGGTTAAAAAGGCTAAACGTCATTGCCATGGTTTACGGTCTCACATACGCACTGCTTGAATGCTGTTTTAGCCAATCAACATTTAGTATCAAAACTACCCGGTTTATAATGACTATTATTAACTGGGTGGTTCGAAAACCCTGAAGAGTGATTGGCTGAAAAGCCGTGGTATATCAGACCGTATACCATGCGTATGACAAAACATGTATTTTTACTGCTCTAATTACGTTGGTAACCAGTTTATAACAGCACCTCGGGGGGGGTGTGGTATATGGCACATCCAGGTACGTTGCGTCGAGGGAATGAACTTAGCCGTGATATATTGGCCATATACCACACACCCCCGAGGTGCCTTATTGCTTTAATAAACCAGTTACATACATAAATATAACAATAAACAAGAAGTGAAGAATATTTTATTATTATTATTATTATTAAGTGTTGTGTCATACCCATGGTATATTGTCTTTTGTAAAATGGGTTGTTTGGATCCTGGATGCTGATTGGTTGATAGCAAGGAGTTACATTCTCTGTGTAATGCCTATTAACAGCTGGAGTCTGTGAGACTACCTGGTTAGTCCTGTTAATATGTCTCTACCTGGCTAGTCCTGTTAGAATGCCTCTACCTGCAGTCCTGTTAGAATGTCTCTACCTAGTTAGTCCTGTTAGAATGTCTCTACCTGGTTAGTCCTGTTAGAATGTCTCTACCTGCAGTCCTGTTAGAATGTCCCTACCTGGAGATATTCCTCTTAGAATGTCCCTACCTGGAGATATTCCTGTTAAAATGTCCCTACCTAGAGATATTCCTCTTAAAATGTCCCTACCTGGAGATATTCCTGTTAGAATTTCCCTACCTGGAGATATTCCTGTTAGAATGTCCCTACCTGGAGATATTCCTGTTAAAATGTCCCTACCTGGAGATATTCCTGTTAAAATGTCCCTACCTGGAGATATTCCTGTTAAAATGTCCCTACCTGGAGATATTCCTGTTAAAATGTCCCTACCTGGAGATATTCCTGTTAAAGATATTCCTGTTAGAATTTCCCTACCTGGAGATATTCCTGTTAGAATTTCCCTACCTGGAGATATTCTGTAGAATGTCCCTACCTGTTATTCCTAGAATGTCCCTACCTGGATATTCCTGTTAGAATGTCCCTACCTGGAGATATTCCTGTTAAAATGTCCCTACCTGGAGATATTCCTGTTAGAATGTCCCTACCTGGAGATATTCCTCTTAAATGTCCCTACCTGGAGATATTCCTGTTAAAAAATATTCATGTTAGAATGTCCCTACCTGGAGATATTCCTGTTAAAATGTCCCTACCTGGAGATATTCCTGTTAAAATGTCCCTACCTGTCCTGTTAGAATGTCCCTACCTGGAGATATTCCTGTTAGAATTTCCCTACCTG
>NW_025749662.1:0-23408 GCF_021184085.1 Oncorhynchus gorbuscha | reverse complement strand
ATTCCAACCCTCAGCCTCCCTCAGCCCATCCCAACCCTCAGCTTCCCTCAGCCCATCCCAACCCTCAGCTTCCCTCAGCCCATCCCATCCCAACCCTCAGCTTCCCTCAGCCCATCCCATCCCAACCCTCAGCTTCCCTCAGCCCATCCCAACCCTCAGCTTCCCTCAGCCCATCCCATCCCAACCCTCAGCTTCCCTCAGCCCATCCCATCCCAACCCTCAGCCTCCCTCAGCCCATCCCAACCCTCAGCTTCTCTCATGCCCATCCCAACCCTCAGCTTCCCTCAGCCCATCCCATCCCAACCCTCAGCTTCCCTCAGCCCATCCCATCCCAACCCTCAACCCTATCCCATCCCAACCCTCAGTCTCCCTCAGCCCATCCCATCCCAACCCTCAGCCTCCCTCAGCCCATCCCAACCCTCAGATTCCCTCAGCCCATCCCAACCCTCAGCTTCCCTCAGCCCATCCCATCCCAACCCTCAGCTTCCCTCAGCCCATCCCATCCCAACCCTCAGCTTCCCTCAGCCCATCCCATCCCAACCCTCAGCTTCCCTCAGCCCATCCCAACCCTCAGCTTCCCTCAGCCCATCCCAACCCTCAGCTTCCCTCAGCCCATCCCATCCCAACCCTCAGCTTCCCTCAGCCCATCCCAACCCTCAGCTTCCCTCAGCCCATCCCATCCCAACCCTCAGCTTCCCTCAGCCCATCCCATCCCAACCCTCAGCCCATCCCAGCCTCAGCCCATCCCAACCCTCAGCCTCCTCAGCCCATCCCAACCCTCAGCTTCCCTCAGCCCATCCCATCCCAACCCTCAGCCATCTCACCTCAGCCCATCCCATCCCAACCCTCAGCCCATCCCATCCCAACCCTCAGCTTCCCTCAGCCCATCCCATCCCAACCCTCAGCTTCCCTCAGCCCATCCCATTCCAACCCTCAGCCTCCCTCAGCCCATCCCAACCCTCAGATTCTCTCTGCCTATCCCAACCTCAGCTCCCTCAGTCCCCTCAGCCATCCCATCCCAACCCTCAGCCTCCCTCAGCCCATCCCATCCCAACCCTCAGCCTCCCTCAGCCCATCCCAACCCTCAGATTCTCTCTGCCTATCCCAACCCTCAGCTTCCCTCAGCCTATCCCATCCCAACCCTCAGCCCATCCCATCCCAACCCTCAGCTTCCCTCAGCCCATCCCATCCCATCCCAACCCTCAGCTTCCCTCAGCCCATCCCAACCCTCAGCTTCCCTCAGCCTATCCCATCCCAACCCTCCAGCTTCCCTCAGCCCATCCCATCCCATCCCAACCCTCAGATTCTCTCAGCCTATCTCCAACCCTCAGCTTCCCTCAGCCCATCCCATCCCAACCCTCAGCTTCCCTCAGCCCATCCCATCCCAACCCTCAGCCCATCCCATCCCAACCCTCAGCCTCCCTCAGCCCATCCCATCCCAACCCTCAGCCTCCCTCAGCCCATCCCAACCCTCAGTTCTCTCACCATCCCAACCCTCAGCTTCCTCAGCCCATCCCATCCCAACCCTCAGCTTCCCTCAGCCCATCCCATCCCAACCCTCAGCTCCATCCCATCCCAACCCTCAGCTTCCCTCAGCCCATCCCATCCCAACCCTCAGCTTCCCTCAGCCCATCCCAATCCCTCAGCCCATCCCATCCCAACCCTCAGCTTCCCTCAGCCCATCCCAACCCTCAGCTTCCCTCAGCCCATCCCATCCCAACCCTCAGCTTCCCTCAGCCCATCCCATCCCAACCCTCAGCCCATCCCAATCGCCTCAGCCCATCCCATCCCAACCCTCAGCTTCCCTCAGCCCATACCCAACCCTCAGCTTCCCTCAGCCCATCCCATCCCAACCCTCAGCCATCCCTCAGCCCATCCCATCCCAACCCTCAGCTTCCCTCAGCCCATCCCAACCCTCAGCCTCCCTCAGCCCATCCCAACCCTCAGCTTCCCTCAGCCCATCCCATCCCAACCCTCAGCCCATCCCATCCCAACCCTCAGCTTCCCTCAGCCCATCCCAACCCTCAGCCTCCCTCAGCCCATCCCAACCCTCAGCTTCCCTCAGCCCATCCCATCCCAACCCTCAGCCCATCCCATCCCAACCCTCAGCTTCCCTCAGCCCATCCCATCCCATCCCAACCCTCAGCTTCCCTCAGCCCATCCCAACCCTCAGCCTCCCTCAGCCCATCCCATCCCAACCCTCAGCCTCCCTCAGCCCATCCCAACCCTCAGATTCTCTCTGCCTATCCCAACCCTCAGCTTCCCTCAGCCCATCCCATCCCAACCCTCAGCTTCCCTCAGCCCATCCCAACCCTCAGCTTCCCTCAGCCCATCCCATCCCAACCCTCAGCCCTATCCCATCCCAACCCTCAGCCTCCCTCAGCCCATCCCATCCCAACCCTCAGCCTCCCTCAGCCCATCCCAACCCTCAGATTCTCTCTGACTATCCCAACCCTCAGCTTCCCTCAGCCCATCCCATCCCAACCCTCAGCTTCCCTCAGCCCATCCCATCCCAACCCTCAGCCCATCCCATCCCAACCCTCAGCTTCCCTCAGCCCATCCCATCCCATCCCAACCCTCAGCTTCCCTCAGCCCATCCCAACCCTCAGCCCATCCCATCCCAACCCTCAGCTTCCCTCAGCCCATCCCAACCCTCAGCTTCCCTCAGCCCATCCCATCCCAACCCTCAGCTTCCCTCAGCCCATCCCATCCCAACCCTCAGCCCATCCCAACCCTCAGCCCATCCCATCCCAACCCTCAGCTTCCCTCAGCCCATGCCCAACCCTCAGCTTCCCCTCAGCCCATCCCATCCCAACCCTCAGCCCATCCCAACCCTCAGCCCATCCCATCCCAACCCTCAGCTTCCCTCAGCCCATCCCAACCCTCAGCCTCCCTCAGCCCATCCCAACCCTCAGCTTCCCTCAGCCCATCCCATCCCAACCCTCAGCCCATCCCATCCCAACCCTCAGCTTCCCTCAGCCCATCCCAACCCTCAGCCTCCCTCAGCCCATCCCAACCCTCAGCTTCCCTCAGCCCATCCCATCCCAACCCTCAGCTCCATCCCATCCCAACCCTCAGCTTCCCTCAGCCCATCCCATCCCATCCCAACCCTCAGCTTCCCCTCAGCCCATCCCAACCCTCAGCCTCCCTCAGCCCATCCCATTCCAACCCTCAGCCTCCCTCAGCCCATCCCAACCCTCAGATTCTCTCTGCCTATCCCAACCCTCAGCTTCCCTCAGCCCATCCCATCCCAACCCTCAGCTTCCCTCAGCCTATCCCATCCCAACCCTCAGCTTCCCTCAGCCCATCCCATCCCAACCCTCAGCCTATCCCATCCCAACCCTCAGCCTCCCTCAGCCCATCCCATTCCAACCCTCAGCCTCCCTCAGCCCATCCCAACCCTCAGATTCTCTCTGCCTATCCCAACCCTCAGCTTCCCTCAGCCCATCCCATCCCAACCCTCAGCTTCCCTCAGCCCATCCCATCCCAACCCTCAGCCTATCCCATCCCAACCCTCAGTCTCCCTCAGCCCATCCCATTCCAACCCTCAGCCTCCCTCAGCCCATCCCAACCCTCAGATTCTCTCTGCCTATCCCAACCCTCAGCTTCCCTCAGCCTATCCCATCCCAACCCTCAGCTTCCCTCAGCCCATCCCATCCCAACCCTCAGCTTCCCTCAGCCCATCCCATCTCAACCCTCAGCTTCCCTCAGCCCATCCCAACCCTCAGCCCATCCCATCCCAACCCTCAGCTTCCCTCAGCCCATCCCAACCCTCAGCTTCCCTCAGCCCATCCCATCCCAACCCTCAGCTTCCCTCAGCCCATCCCATCCCAACCCTCAGCTTCCCTCAGCCCATCCCATCCCAACCCTCAGCTTCCCTCAGCCCATCCCATCCCAACCCTCAGCCCATCCTCAACCCTCAGCCCATCCCAACCCTCAGCTTCCCTCAGCCCATCCCAACCCTCAGCTTCCCTCACCCATCCCATCCCAACCCTCAGCCCATCCCAACCCTCAGCCCATCCCATCCCAACCCTCAGCTTCCCTCAGCCCATCCCAACCCTCAGCTTCCCTCAGCCCATCCCATCCCAACCCTCAGCCTCCCTCAGCCCATCCCATCCCAACCCTCAGCCTCCCTCAGCCCATCCCAACCCTCAGATTCTCTCATGCCCATCCCAACCCTCAGCTTCCCTCAGCCTATCCCATCCCAACCCTCAGCCCACTCCCATCCCAACCCTCAGCCTCCCTCAGCCCATCCCATTCCAACCCTCAGCCTCCCTCAGCCCATCCCAACCCTCAGATTCTCTCTGCCTATCCCAACCCTCAGCTTCCCTCAGCCTATCCCATCCCAACCCTCCAGCCCATCCCATCCCAACCCTCAGCTTCCCTCAGCCCATCCCATCCCACCCACCCTCAGCCTCCCTCAGCCCATCCCAACCCTCAGCCTCCCTCAGCCCAGCCCATCCCAACCCTCAGCTTCCCTCAGCCCATCCCATCCCATCCCAACCCTCAGCTTCCCTCAGCCCATCCCAACCCTCAGCTTCCCTCAGCCCATCCCATCCCAACCCTCAGCTTCCCTCAGCCCATCCCATCCCAACCCTCAGCTTCCCTCAGCCCATCCCATCCCAACCCTCAGCTTCCCTCAGCCCATCCCATCCCAACCCTCAGCTTCCCTCAGCCCATCCCAACCCTCAGCTTCCCTCAGCCCATCCCATCCCAACCCTCAGCTTCCCTCAGCCCATCCCATCCCAACCCTCAGCTTCCCTCAGCCCATCCCAACCCTCAGCCTCCCTCAGCCCATCCCAACCCTCAGCTTCCCTCAGCCCATCCCATCCCAACCCTCAGCTTCCCTCAGCCCATCCCATCCCAACCCTCAGCCCATCTCAACCCTCAGCCCATCCCATCCCAACCCTCAGCTTCCCTCAGCCCATCCCAACCCTCAGCTTCCCTCAGCCCATCCCATCCCAACCCTCAGCCCATCTCCCTCAGCCCATCCCATCCCAACCCTCAGCTTCCCTCAGCCCATCCCAACCCTCAGCTTCCCTCAGCCCATCCCAACCCTCAGCTTCTCTCAGCCCATCCCAACCCTCAGCTTCCCTCAGCCCATCCCAACCCTCAGCCCATCCCATCCCAACCCTCAGCTTCCCTCAGCCCATCCCATCCCATCCCATCCCAACCCTCAGCTTCCCTCAGCCCATCCCAACCCTCAGCCTCCCTCAGCCCATCCCATTCCAACCCTCAGCCTCCCTCAGCCCATCCCAACCCTCAGATTCTCTCTGCCTATCCCAACCCTCAGCTTCCCTCAGCCCATCCCATCCCAACCCTCAGCTTCCCTCAGCCCATCCCATCCCAACCCTCAGCCTATCCCATCCCAACCCTCAGCCTCCCTCAGCCCATCCCATCCCAACCCTCAGCCTCCTCAGCCCATCACCCATCCCAACCCTCAGCTTCCCTCAGCCCATCCCATCCCAACCCTCAGCTTCCCTCAGCCCATCCCATCCCAACCCTCAGCTTCCCTCAGCCCATCCCATCCCAACCCTCAGCTTCCCTCAGCCCATCCCATCCCAACCCTCAGCTTCCCTCAGCCCATCCCAACCCTCAGCTTCCCTCAGCCCATCCCATCCCAACCCTCAGCTTCCCTCAGCCCATCCCATCCCAACCCTCAGCCTATCCCATCCCAACCCTCAGCCATCCCTCAGCTTCCCTCAGCCCATCCCATCCCAACCCTCAGCCCATCCCATCCCAACCCTCAGCTTCCCTCAGCCCATCCCATCCCAACCCTCAGCTTCCCTCAGCCCATCCCATCCCAACCCTCAGCTTCCCTCAGCCCATCCCATCCCAACCCTCAGCTCCATCCCATCCCAACCCAACCTCAGCTTCCCTCAGCCCATCCCATCCCAACCCTCAGCTTCCCTCAGCCCATCCCATCCCAACCCTCAGCCTATCCCATCCCAACCCTCCCAACCCTCAGCTTCCCTCAGCCCATCCCATCCCAACCCTCAGCCTATCCCATCCCAACCCTCAGCCCATCCCATCCCAACCCTCAGCCTCCCTCAGCCCCCATCCCAACCCTCAGCTTCCCTCAGCCCATCCCATCCCAACCCTCAGCTTCCCTCAGCCCATCCCATCCCATCCCAACCCTCAGCTTCTCTCAGCCCATCCCAACCCTCAGCTTCCCTCAGCCCATCCCATCCCAACCCTCAGCTTCCCTCAGCCCATCCCATCCAACCCTCAGCCTCCCCCATCCCAACCTCAGCCTCCCTCAGCTTCCCTCAGCCCATCCCATCCCAACCCTCAGCCCATCCCATCCCAACCCTCAGCTTCCCTCAGCCCATCCCATCCCAACCCTCAGCTTCCCTCAGCTCATCCCATCCCAACCCTCAGCCTCCCTCAGCCCATCCCATCCCAACCCTCAGCCCATCCTCATGCCCATCCCAACCCTCAGCTTCCTCAGCCCATCCCATCCCAACCCTCAGCTTCCCTCAGCCCATCCCATCCCAACCCTCAGCCTATCCCATCCCAACCCTCAGCCTCCCTCAGCTTCCCTCAGCCCATCCCATCCCAACCCTCAGCCTATCCCATCCCAACCCTCAGCCTCATCCCATCCCAACCCTCAGCCTCCCTCAGCCCCTCCCATCCCAACCCTCAGCCTCCCTCAGCCCATCCCATCCATCCCAACCCTCAGCTTCCCTCAGCCCATCCCATCCCAACCCTCAGCTTCCCTCAGCCCATCCCATCCCAACCCTCAGCCTATCCCATCCCAACCCTCAGCCTCCCTCAGCCCATCCCATCCCAACCCTCAGCTTCCCTCAGCCCATCCCATCCCATCCCAACCCTCAGCTTCCCTCAGCCCATCCCATCCCAACCCTCAGCTTCCCTCAGCCCATCCCATCCCAACCCTCAGCTTCCCTCAGCCCATCCCATCCCAACCCTCAGCTTCCCTCAGCCCATCCCATCCCATCCCAACCCTCAGCTTCTCTCAGCCCATCCCAACCCTCAGCTTCCCTCAGCCCATCCCATCCCAACCCTCAGCTTCCCTCAGCCCATCCCATCCCAACCCTCAGCCTATCCCTCCAACCCCAGCCTCCCTCAGCTTCCCTCAGCCCATCCCAACCCTCAGCCCATCCCATCCCAACCCTCAGCTTCCCTCAGCCCATCCCATCCCAACCCTCAGCTTCCCTCAGCCCATCCCATCCCAACCCTCAGCCTCCCTCAGCCCATCCCATCCCAACCCTCAGCCCATCCCATCCCAACCCAACCCTCAGCTTCCCTCAGCCCATCCCATCCCAACCCTCAGCTTCCCTCAGCCCATCCCATCCCAACCCTCAGCCTATCCCATCCCAACCCTCAGCCTCCCTCAGCTTCCCTCAGCCCATCCCATCCCAACCCTCAGCCTATCCCATCCCAACCCTCAGCCTATCCCATCCCAACCCTCAGCCTCCCTCAGCCCCTCCCATCCCAACCCTCAGCTTCCCTCAGCCCATCCCAACCCAACCCTCAGCTTCCCTCAGCCCATCCCATCCCAACCCTCAGCTTCCCTCAGCCCATCCCAACCCTCAGCTTCCTGTCTCCAGCCCATCCCAACCCTCAGCCCATCCCATCAACACATCCCAACCCCAACCCTCAGCTTCCCTCAGCCCATCCCATCCCAACCCTCAGCTTCCCTCAGCCCATCCCATCCCAACCCTCAGCTTCCCTCAGCCCATCCCAAACCTCAGCTTCCCTCAGCCCAGCCCATACCAACACTCAGCTTCCCTCAGCCCATCCTATCCCAACCCTCAGCTTCCCTCAGCCCATCCCAACCCTCAGCTTCCCTCAACCCTCCCCATCCCTCAGCCCACCCTCAGCTTCCCTCAGCCTATTCCCAACCTCTCCAGCCTCCCTCCCAACCTGAGCCCATCCCATCCCAAACCTCAGCTTCCCTCAGCCCATCCCATCCCAACCCTCAGCTTCCCTCCAGCCCATCCATCCCAACCCTCAGCCTATCATCCCAACCCTCAGCCTCCCCCTCAGCCCATCCCATCCCAAACCTCAGCTTCCTCAGCCCATCCCATCCCAACCCTCAGCTTCCCTCAGCCCATCCCATGCCAACCCTCAGCTTCCCTTAGCCCATCCCATCCCAACCCTCAGCCCATCCCATCCCAACCCTCAGCTTCCTCAGCCCATCCCAACCCAACCCTCAGCTTCCCTCAGCTCATCCCATCCCTCAGCTTCCCTCAGCCCATCCCTTCCCAACCCTCAGCCCATCCCATCCCAACCCCTCAGCTTCCCTCAGACCATCCCAACCCTCCAGCTTCCCATCAGACCCATCCCTCCCTCAGCTTCCCTCAGCCCATCCCATCCCAACCTCTCAGCCTCCCAACCTCAGCCCATCCCATCCCAACCCTCAGCTTCCCTCAGCCCATCCCATCCCAACCTCTCAGCCCATCCCATCCCAGCCCATCCCATCCCAACCCTCAGCCTCCTCAGCCCATCCCATCCCAACCCTCAGCCCATCCCATCCCAACCCTCAGCCCATCCCATCCCAACCCTCAGCTTCCCTCAGCCCCTCCCATCCCAACCCTCAGCTTCCCTCCCATCCCATCCCAACCCTCAGCTTCCCTCAGCCCCATCCCTTCCCATCAACCCTCAGCTTCCTCAGCCCCTCCCATCCCAACCCTCAGCTTCCCTCAGCCCATCCCAACCTCAACCCTCAGCCTCCCTCAGCCCATCCCATCCCAACCCTCAGCTTCCTCAGCCCATCCCATCCCAAGCTTCCTCAGCCCATCCCATCCAACCCTCAGCCCCTCCCCCTCCCAAACCCTCAGCTTCCCTCAGCCCATCCCATCCCAACCCTCAGCTTCCTCAGCCCATCCCATCCCAACCCTCAGCTTCCCTCAGCCCATCCCATCCCAACCCTCAGCTTCCATCCCAACCCTCAGCCATCCCATCCCAACCCTCAGCTTCCCTCAGCCCATCCCAACCTCTCCAGCAGCCTCCCTCAGCCCATCCCATCCCAAACCTCAGCTTCCCTCAGCCCATCCCATCCCAACCCTCAGCTTCCCTCAGCCCATCCCATCCCAACCTCTCAGCCTCCCTCAGCCCATCCCATCCCAACCCTCAGCTTCCCTCAGCCCATCCCATCCCAACCCTCAGCCCATCAGCCCCATCCCATCCCAACCCTCAGCCCCTCCCATCCATCCAACCCTCAGCTTCCCTCAGCCCATCCCAAACCCTCAGCTTCCCTCAGCCCATCCCAACCCTCAGCTTCCCTCAGCCCATCCCTTCCCAACCCTCAGCCCATCCCATCCCAACCCTCAGCCCCTCCCCATCCCAACCCTCAGCTTCCCTCAGCCCATCCCAACCCTCAGCTTCCTCAGTCCATCCCATCCCAACCCTCAGCTTCCCTCAGCCCATCCCAACCCTCAGCTTCCCTCAGCCCATCCCATCCCAACCCTCAGCTTCCTCAGCCCATCCCATCCCAACCCTCAGCTTCCCTCAGCCCATCCCAACCTCTCAGCCTCCCTCCCAACCCATCCCATCCCAAACCCTCAGCTTCCTCAGCCCATCAACCCTCAGCTTCCCTCAGCCCATCCCATCCCAACCCTCAGCTTCCCTCAGCCCATCCCATCCCAACCCTCAGCCCATCCCATCCCAACCCTCAGCTTCCATCCATCCCATCCCAACCCTCAGCCTCCCTCAGCCCATCCCATCCCAACCTCAGCTTCCCTCAGCCCATCCCATCCCAACCCTCAGCCCATCCCATCCCAACCCTCAGCTTCCCTCAGCCCATCCCATCCCATCCCAACCCATCCCAACCCTCAGCCTCCCTCAGCCCATCCCATCCCAACCCTCAGCCTCCTCAGCCCATCCCATCCCAACCCTCAGCTTCCCTCAGCCCATCCCATCCCAACCCTCAGCCCATCCCATCCCAACCCTCAGCTTCCCTCAGCCCATCCCAACCCTCAGCTTCCCTCAGCCCATCCCAACCCTCAGCTTCCCTCAGCCCATCCCAACCCTCAGCTTCCTCAGCCCCATCCCTTCCCAACCCTCAGCTTCCCTCAGCCCATCCCATCCCAACCCTCAGCTTCCCTCAGCCCATCCCAACCTCTCAGCCCATCCCTCCCTCAGCCCATCCCATCCCAACCCTCAGCTTCCTCAGCCCATCCCATCCCAACCCTCAGCTTCCCTCAGCCCATCCCATCCCAACCCTCAGCCTCCTCAGCTTCCCATCCCAACCTCAGCCCATCCCATCCCAACCCTCAGCCCTACCTATCCCAACCCTCAGCTTCCCTCAGCCCATCCCATCCCAACCCTCAGCTTCCCATCCCAACCCTCAGCCTCCCAGCCCTCAGCCCATCCCATCCCAACCCTCAGCCTATCCCTCAGCCCAGCCTATCCCATCCTCCCCAGCCTCCCTCAGCCCATCCCATCCCAAACCTCAGCTTCCCTCAGCCCATCCCATCCCAACCCTCAGCTTCCCTCAGCCCATCCCATCCCAACCTCTCAGCCCATCCCAACCTCCCCTCAGCCCATCCCATCCCAACCCTCAGCTTCCTCAGCCCATCCCATCAACCCTCAGCCTATCCCATCCCATCCCATCCCAGCCCTCAGCCCATCCCATCCCAACCTCAGCCCATCCCATCCCAACCCTCAGCTTCCCTCAGCCCATCCCATCCCAACCTCAGCTTCCCTCAGCTCATCCCTTCCCAACCCTCCAGCCTCAGCTTCCCAACCCTCAGCCCCTCCCATCCCAACCCTCAGCTTCCCTCAGCCCATCCCAACCCTCAGCTTCCCTCAGCCCATCCCATCCCAACCCTCAGCCTATCCAACCCTCAGCTTCCCTCAGCCCCTCATCCCATCCCATCCCAACCCTCAGCCTATCCCATCCCAACCCTCAGCCCCTCATCCCATCCCAACCCTCAGCCTCCCTCAGCCCCTCCCATCCCAACCCTCAGCCCCTCAGCCCATCCCATCCCATCCCAACCCTCAGCTTCCTCAGCCCATCCCATCCCAACCCTCAGCTTCCTCAGCCCATCCCATCCCAACCTCAGCCTACCCATCCCAACCCTCAGCTTCCTCCCTCAGCCCATCCCATCCCAACCCTCAGCTTCCCTCAGCCCATCCCATCCCAACCCTCAGCACATCCCATCCCAACCCTCAGCTTCCCTCAGCCCATCCTTCAGCTCAAGCCCTCCCATCCCAGCCCATCCCATCCCACCCTCAGCCTCCCTCAGCCCATCCCATCCCAACCCTCAGCCTCCCTCAGCCCATCCCAACCCTCAGCCTCATCTGCTATCCCAACCCTCAGCTTCCCTCAGCCCATCCCATCCCAACCCTCAGCTTCCCTCAGCCCCAGCCTCCCATCCCAACCCTCCCATCCCAGCCTCAGCCTCATCCCATCCCAACCCTCAGCCTCCCTCAGCCCATCCCATCCCAACCCCAGCCCATCCCATCCCAACCCTCAGCCTTCCCCATCCCAACCCAGCCTCCCATCAACCCTCAGCCTCCCAGCCCCTCCCATCCCAATCCTCAGCTTCCCTCAGCCCATCCCATCCCAACCCTCAGCCTCTGCCCATCCCAACCCTCAGCCTCCCTCAGCCCATCCCATCCCAACCCTCAGCCTCCCTCAGCCCATCCCATCCCAACCCTCAGCCTCAGCCCATCCCAACCCTCAGCCTCCCTCAGCCCCTCCCATCCCAACCCTCAGCTTCCCATCCCATCCCATCCCAACCCTCAGCTCAGCCCATCCCATCCCAACCCTCAGCCTCCTCAGCCCCTCCATCCCAACCCTCAGCCTCCCTCAGCCCATCCCAACCCAACCCTCAGCTTCCTCAGCCCATCCCATCCCAACCCTCAGCCTCCCTCAGCCCCTCCAATCCCAACCCTCAGCCTCCTCAGCCCATCCCATCCCAACCCTCAGCCTATCCCATCCCAACCCTCAGCCTCCCTCAGCCCCTCCCAACCCTCAGCCTCCCTCAGCCCATCCCATCCCATCCCAACCCTCAGCCCATCCCATCCCATCCCAACCTCAGCCTCCCTCAGCCCATCCCATCCCAACCCTCAGCCCATCCCCCCCCTCAGCCCATCCCATCCCAACCTCAGCTTCCCTCAGCCCATCCCAACCCTCAGCTCCTCAGCCCTCCCAACCCTCAGCTTCCTCAGCCCATCCCAACCCTCAGCTTCCCTCAGCCCATCCCAACCCAGCCTCCCTCAGCTTCCCAACCCTCAGCTTCCATCCCATCCCATCCCAACCCTCAGCTTCCCTCAGCCCCTCCCATCCCACCCTCAGCTTCCCTCAGCCCATCCCATCCCTCAGCCTCCCTCAGCCCATCCCATCCCAACCCTCAGCTCATTCTATCCCAACCCTCAGCCTCCCTCAGCCCTCCCATCCCAACCCTCAGCTTCCTCAGCCCTCAGCCTATCCCATCCCAACCCTCAGCCTCCTCAGCTCCCACCCTCAGCCCATCCCATCCCAACCCTCAGCTTCCCTCAGCCCCTCCCATCCCAACCCTCAGCCTCATCCATCCCAACCCTCAGCTTCCCTGCCCATCCCAACCCTCAGCTTCCCCATCCCATCCCAACCCTCAGCTTCCCTCAGCCCATCCCATCCCAACCCTCAGCTTCCCTCAGCCCATCCCATCCCAACCCTCAGCCCATCCCAACCCAACCCTCAGCCCATCCCATCCCAACCCTCAGCCTTCCCTCAGCCCATCCCATCCCAACCCTCAGCTTCCCTCAGTCTCCTCATCCCATCCCAACCCTCAGCTTCTCAGCCCATCCTAACCCCAGCTTCTCTCTGCCCATCCCAACCCTCATCTTCCCTCAGCCTTTCTATCCCAACCCTCAGCTTCCTCAGCCCATCCCATCCCAACCCTCATCTTCCTCAGCCTATCATCCCAACCCTCAGCTTCCCTCAGCCCATCCCATCCCAACCCGCAGCTTCCTCAGCCCATCCCAACCTCAGCTTCCTCAGCTCATCCCATCCCAACCCTCAGCTCCCTCAGCCCTCCCATCCCAACCCTCAGCTCTCTGCCCATCCCAACCCTCAGTTTCTGCCCATCCCAACGCTCAGCTTCCCTCTGCCCATTATGCTGTCCCTCAGCCCATCCCATCCTCAGCTCATCCCATCCCAACCCCTCAGTCTCCTCAGCCCATCCCAATCCCAACCCTCAGCGTCCCTCAGCCCATCCCATCCCAACCCTCAGCCTATCCCATCCCAACCCTAGCTTCCTCAGCCCATCCCATCTAACCCTCAGCTATCCCTCAGCTCATCCTGATCCAAGCCTCAGCTTCCCTCAGCCCTCCCATCCCAACCCTCAGCTACCTCAGCTTCCCATCCCAACCCTCAGCCTCCTAGCCCATCCCCATCCCAACCCTCAGCTTCCCTCAGCATCCCATCCCAGCCATCAGCCTGATCCCACCCTCAGTTTCGCTCAGATCCAGAAACCTCAGCTACCCTGAGCTCATCCCATCCCAACCCTCATTCTCCTCAATCCCATGGTCCCTTGATTCTGTATCCCATCCAACCCTCAAATTCTCTGCCCATCCCATCCCAAACCTCAGCCTCCCTTTTCCCATCCCAACCCTCAGCTATTCTGCCCATCCCAACCCTCAGCTTTTGCCCATCCCAACCCTGGTCAGCCCATCCCAACCCTCTTCCTCAGCCCATCCCAAACAGCTTTTAGCCCATCCCATCCCAACCCCTCAGCTTCCTCAGTCCATCCATCCCAACCCTGCCCTCAGCCCATCCCATCCCAACCTTGTTTTATATCCCATCCCAACCCTCAGCTTCCTCAGCCCATCCCATCCCAACCCTCAGCTGCCCACCCAACCCTCAGCTTCCCTCAGCCCATCCCATCCCAACCCTCAGCTTCCTCAGCCCATCCCATCAAACCCTCAGCTTCCTATTTTGCAATCTGTATGGCACAGTTGTCCAGCCCATCCTGGTCCTCAAATGAAACTGCTAGCCTTTCCCATCCCTATGCTTCCCTTTATCCCATCCTCCAGTATTGATCTTTATATTGGGCAGACAGACCAGTTCCCTCCTCCTCCTGCTGCCACCTGCCTCCTCCAGTATTGATCCTTTATATTGGGCAGACAGACCAGTTCCCTACCCTCCCCCCTGCCACCTGCCTCCTCCAGTTTTGATCCTTTATATTGGGCAGACAGACACCCTCCTCCCCCTCTGCCTCCTCCAGTATTGATCCTTTATATTGGGCAGACAGACCAGTTCCCTACCTCCTCCCCCTGCCACCCTCCTCCTCCAGTTTTGATCCTTTATATATTGGGCAGACAGACACCTCCTCCCGCTGCCCCTGCCTCCTCCAGTATTGATCCTTTATATTGGGCAGACAGACCAGTTCCCTACCTCCTCCCGCTGCCACCTGCCTCCTCCAGTTTTGATCCTTTA
The DNA here is from genome assembly GCF_021184085.1 of Oncorhynchus gorbuscha. NCBI lineage: Eukaryota > Metazoa > Chordata > Actinopteri > Salmoniformes > Salmonidae > Oncorhynchus > Oncorhynchus gorbuscha. The sequence goes on along the minus strand of NW_025749662.1, from coordinate 9,019 downwards.
TATTGGGCAGACAGACCAGTTCCCTACCACCTCCCCCTCCTCCAGTATTGATCCTTTACCTGCCTCCTCCGCTGCCACCTGCCTCCTCCAGTATTGATCCTTTATATTGGGCAGACAGACACCTCCTCCTGCTGCCACCTGCCTCCTCCATTTGAATGCTGTAATCAATTGGTTGTACTCTTGGATTGAGCAGACCTTCCCGTACAATTCTGATAACTCCATGAAGGACATAACTCTACCATTACAAAAAAAGTATAATTTTCAATTAATCGAAAATGAGACATAGCAAATCTGCACAAAGGCAACAAGGCCATTTTTAAACAACGGATTAATTTTTCTTATTAATCTACTTGAGAACCATTTATAGGGTTCAAGTAATGAGGAATTCTATCAACCAGCACATTTTAGTTCAGCCATAATATTTGTTCTCTTTTCAGGGGATGAAATTGATTATAGTAGCCAGGCTCTTTTAGTGCTTGTTTGAAGAAGAGAGATATAAAGAAAAATATTTTTCAATTAATCAAAAATGAGAATCAATCTGCACAAAGGCAAAAGGCCCTTTTTAAACAACGGATGAGCTTTTCTTATTAATCTAATTGAGAACCATTTAGGGTTCAAGAAAACCTGAAAGTGAATCTTTCAGAGGGTTTTAGTGCTTTTATATTTAATAATCCCTCAACCCCCTCCCCTTCAAATTCATTATGTAGACAGGCTCATTTTGATTTCCTCTGGTTTTAGCGTCCCAGATAAATGCAAAATATTTCTTGCTCATATGATTTGCAAAAATGAATCATCAAATGTAATGTAAAGTAAGTGAATAAACTGAGATATGACTAAGGAGTTAATCAGGGTAATTTTACATAAATAGACCTCTCCATAGTTGCAGGATCTTGTCTATTTTGACATGTTTTCTATTGAAATTCATTGTGGAGATCTTATTTATATATTTTGTGATATAAGTACCGAGTATGTCTACGGCTCAGCAGCGAAGTTGTGCCACACACAGAACTCACAGAAGGGGGCCGCAAAGCACGTAGCGCGTAAACATCATCAGTCCTCGGTTGCAATACTCACTACCGAGTTCCAAACTGCCTCTGGAAGCAACGTCAGCACAATAACGGTTCGTTGGGAGCTTCATGAAATGGGTTTCCGTGGCCGAGCAGCCGCACACAAGCCTAAGATCACCATGTGCCAAACGTTGACTGGAGCGGTGTAAAGCCCTTGGACTCTGGAGTGAAGAATGACGCTTCAACATCTGGCAGTCTGATGGACGAATCTGGGTTTTTGCGGATGCCAGGAGGAACGGTACCTCCCCAATGCATAGTATCAACTGTAAAGTTTGGTGGAGGAGGAGTAATGGTCTGGGGCTGTTTTTCATGGTTCAAGGCCCCTTAGTTCCAGTGAAGGGAAATCGCATGAAAGGGACATCTTAACGCTACAATGAATACAATGATTTTCTGGACATTTCTATGCGTACAACTTTGTGGCAACAGTTTGGGGAAAGCCCTTTCTTGTTTCAGCATGACAACGCCCCCGTGCACAAAGCGACGTCCATACAGAAATGTTTTATCGAAATCTGAGTGGAAGACCTTGACTGGCATGCACAGAGCCCTGACCTCAACCCCAGCAAACACCCTTGGGATGAATTGGAACGCCGACTACGAGCCAGGCCTTATCGCCCAACATCAGTGCTCGACCTAATAATAATAATAATAATAATAAATGCCATTTAGCAGACGCTTTTATCCAAAGCGACTTACAGTCATGTGTGCATAAATTCTACGTATGGGTGGTCCCGGGATCGAACCCACTACCCTGGCGCTACAAGCGCCATGCTCTACCAACTGAGCTACAGAAGGACCTCACTAATGCTCTTGTGGCTGAATGGAAGCAAATCCCGCAGCAATGTTCCAACATCTAGTGGAAATGTAAGGGTTTTCCTGTGGTGAAGTAGAGGAGGACCAAAGCAGCGTGGTTATATTGATTCATGGTTAATAAAAACAGATAAACATGAACACTACAAAACAATAAACGTGGAAAACCAAAAACAGCCCTATCTGGTGCAAAACACAGAGACAGGAACAATCACCCACAAACACACAGTGAAACCCAGGCTACCTAAAGTATGATTCTCAATCAGAGACAACTAATGACACCTGCCTCTGATTGAGAACCATACTAGGCCGAAACATAGAAATACCCCAAAACCTAGAAAAACAAACATAGACTGCCCACCCAACTCACGCCCTGACCATAATAAATAATGACAAAACAAAGGAAATAAAGGTCAGAACGTGACAGGAAAACCTTCCCAGAAGGGTGGATGGGGCACCAGTTAGTCGAGGTAATTGAGGTAATATGTAAATGTAGGTAGATTTAAAGTGGCTATGCATAGATAATGTTTCCAGTGACATGTACCTTGTCGTGCGACAACCTGACAAATAGATAGGACTACACTCAATGAGCCTCTGAGTAGGAGAGGGTTTAAGTATTTCCATATGTAAAGATGGAAAGTAAACATGTTGAGTAACCCAGGCAGCCATTCTTCCCCTATTACAACATTACAGAGAGAAGGAGGCATTCCCCCAGTGTCGGAGCAAGATGGGGTTAAGTACTGAAGGACACTGTAGTGAATAAGAAATTGTGGCTACGGTGTGGTGTGAGGGACATAATTCATCCTTAGCTGACAGCGACAGATCCCTCTCACTAGTAGACCTATCAGAAGCTGTAGCTACAATCTCCTCCTCGGTATCTGTAGGTGTGACAGCTGTCTTCTCTGGGATCTACTTGGTCACTGTAGGAATGGCCTCAGCAACAGCCATGGCAACGGTAGTCGTGGTAACGTCTTTGGTAACCATTGACCTGTAGGAAAAAAGGAACTGAAGAAGATCCAGACAGGGAACATCAGAGAGCGTTCCGGAAGCCCTGACTGGCACAACTCAACCACAAACACCAACCACAGCAGGAGGAGGAGGAGGAGGAGGAGGAGCAGCAGGCGGAGGAGCAGGAGGAGCAGGAGCAGGAGGAGGAGGAGCAGGAGGAGGAGGAGGAGGAGCAGAGCGGAGGAGCAGGAGGAGAGGAGAGCAGGAGGAGGAGGAGGAGGAGGGGAGGGAGGAGGAGGAGGAGGAGCAGGAGGAGGGAGGAGGAGCAGAGGAGGAGCAGGAGGAAGGAGCAGGAGCAGGAGGAGCAGGGAGGTGGAGGAGGTGGAGGAGGAGGAGCAGGAAGAGCAGGAGGAGGAGGAGCAGGAGGAAGAGGAACAGGAGCAGGAGAGGAGGAGGAAGAGCAGGAGGAGGAGGAGGAGCAGGAGGAGGAGTGGAATATAGAAAACTATAGAGAGAGGAACGTCAGTCCTGCTGTTAGTCCATTTTGGGTCTATAATTGATGTGACAACAACCGTCCCACATAAGCCGTTTTGAACCAGAAAAGTTTATTTTATTCTTCCAATCAAATAAACCGTTATTGGTCACATACACATACAGTTGACTTGGTCTTTTACCAAATAGGGCCATCTTCTGTATACCACTCCTACCTTGTCACAACATAACTGACTGGCTCAAACGCATTAAGAAGGAAAGAAATTCCACAAATGAACATTTAACAAGGCACACCTGTTAATTGAAATGCATTCCAGGTGACTACCTCATGAAGCACACCTGTTAGTGAAATGCATTCCAGGTGACTACCTCATGAAGCACACCTGTTAATTGAAATGCATTCCAGGTGACTACCTGTTAATTGAAATGCATTCCAGGTGACTACCTCATGAAACACACCTGTTAATTGAAAGGCTGGTGATAATTTACTCTATTTATCTCACATTACATTCAAACCAGTACTCTGATGTCAAATATGAACACACACACTCTGTCTATTCTGTGTTGTCTATGCTCATGGAGGTGTCTGTGTAATTAGAGGGAAAATATGTGTAAGAAGTGCAGCTCAGTTTCCACCTCGTTGTGTTGGACAGGAGGTTAGGAGGTGCAGCTCAGGTTCCACCTCGTTGTGTTGGGCAGGAGGTTAGGAGGTGCAGCTCAGTTTCCACCTCGTTGTGTTGGACAGGAGGTTAGGAGGTGCAGCTCAGGTTCCACCTCGTTGTGTTGGGCAGGAGGTTAGGAGGTGCAGCTCAGTTTCCACCTCGTTGTGTTGGGCAGGAGGTTAGGAGGTGCAGCTCAGTTTCCACCTCGTTGTGTTGGGCAGGAGGTTAGGAGGTGCATCTCAGTTTCCACCTCGTTGTGTTGGGCAGGAGGTTAGAGGTGCAGCTCAGTTTCCACCTCGTTGTGTTGGGCAGGAGGTTAGGAGGTGCAGCTCAGTTTCCACCTCGTTGTGTTGGCAGTGAGCACATAGCCTGTCTTCTCTTGAGAGCCATGTCTGCCACTGTGTAGTCTTTTCCAATAGTGGTCAGGCTATGCTCACTGAGTCTGTACATAGGTATTCTGCCACGCTTTCCTTAAGTTTGGGTCAGTCACAGTGGTCAGGTATTCTGCCACTGTGTTCTCTCTCTGTTTAGGGTCAGTCACAGTGGTCAGGTATTCTGCCCTCTCTGTTTAGGGTCAGTCACTGTGTTCTCTGTTTAGGGTCAGTCACAGTGGTCAGGTATTCTGCCACTGTGTACTCTCTGTTTAGGGTCAGTCACAGTGGTCAGGTATTCTGCCACTCTCTGTTTAGGGTCAGTCACAGTGGTCAGGTATTCTGCCACTCTCTGTTTAGGGTCAGTCACAGTGGTCAGGTATTCTGCCACTGTGTCCTCTCTGTTTAGGGTTAGTCACAGTGGTCAGGTATTCTGCCACTGTGTTCTCTCTGTTTAGGGTCAGTCACAGTGGTCAGGTATTCTGCCACTCTCTGTTTAGGATCAGTCACAGTGGTCAGGTATTCTGCCACTGTGTTCTCTCTGTTTAGGGTCAGTCACAGTGGTCAGGTATTCTGCCACTCTCTGTTTAGGGTCAGTCACAGTGGTCAGGTATTCTGCCACTGTGTTCTCTCTGTTTAGGGTCAGTCACAGTGGTCAGTATTCTGCCACTCTCTGTTTAGGGTCAGTCACAGTGGTCAGGTATTCTGCCACTCTCTGTTTAGGGTCAGTCACAGTGGTCAGGTATTCTGCCACTGTGTACTCTCTGTTTAGGGTCAGTCACAGTGGTCAGGTATTCTGCCAGAGTGTACTCTCTGTTTAGGGTCAGTCACAGTGGTCAGGTATTCTGCCACTGTGTCCTCTCTGTTTAGGGACAAATAACATTCTAGTTTGCTCTGTTCTTTTTGTTGTTTATTATTTCCAATGTTTCAAGTAATTATCTTTTTTCCCCTCATGATTTGGTTGGGTCAAAAAAAAAATTCTGTCAAGGGGATCTGTTGGGGTCTGTTTGTGTTGTCTCTATAGACCAGCAGTAGTTGACTGTGACTGGTTCATTGAGAGTACTTCTACCTAGTGGCCACACAGGGAACTGCCTGATCATCTGGGTGTGAGAAAACCATCTGCTGAATCTGAAATGATCCAGTGAATGACTCATTCAGTGGGAGAGTTGTTTTGTCTCCTAACTGTTGCCGATACGAACTAGTCCAAGAAAATGTCTTCCTCCTAGGCGTGGGTGATCCCATGACAGTGGGTAGACATATTATTGTTGTGATGCTGTTTTTGTTTAGTTTATTTTCAAACGTGAACGGTGTAGGGGGGGATCATGGGGGTCATTGATCTAAATCTAAATGTTAAATGTTCTGAATTAAAACAGTCTCCAGGACATCAGATGGTCCCTTTCTCATTTCTCTACTTTTGGTAATGTTTGATACTGAATGTTTTCAGATCTTTAACCAAAACCTAATATTAGATGAAGAGAACCTGAGGGAACAAATAATACAACAATTACATACTTATTTAATTTGCCCCTAAATAAAGTTATGCAACACCCAATGCCCCGGTGTGAAAAAAGTAATCCCCCTCCTCTTATACTCAATAACTGGCCACCTTTAGCTGGAATGACTCCAACCAAACACTTCCTGTAGTTGTTGATCAGTCCACCTTTAGCTGAAATGACTCCAACCAACCACTTCCTGTAGTTTTTAATCAGTCCACCTTTAGCTGGAATGACTCCAACCAACCACTTCCTGTAGTTGTTGATCAGTCCACCTTTAGCTGAAATGACTCAACCAAACACTTCCTGTAGTTTTTAATCAGTCCACCTTTAGCTGGAATGACTCCAACCAACCACTTCCTGTAGTTGTTGATCAGACCACCTTTAGCTGAAATGACTCCAACCAACCACTTCCTGTAGTTGTTGATCAGTCCACCTTTAGCTGAAATGACTCCAACCAAACACTTCCTGTAGTTGTTGATCAGACCACCTTTAGCTGAAATGACTCCAACCAACCACTTCCTGTAGTTGTTGACCAACCACCTTTAGCTGTTGACTCCAACCAAACACTTCCTGTAGTTGTTGACCAACCAAACACTTCCTGTAGTTGTTGACCAACCAAACACTTCCTGTCGTTGTTGACCAACCAAACACTTCCTGTAGTTGTTGACCAACCAAACACTTCCTGTCGTTGTTGACCAACCAAACACTTCCTGTAGTTGTTGACCAACCAAACACTTCCTGTCGTTGGTGATTTGTCTCCATTCAACGTCGCTGTGGAGGAATTTGAACCAACTCTTCTATAGAGAACTGCTGTAACTCAGCGACATTTCAGGTTTTCAAGGCATTAACTGCAAAGCATCCCCAGTTTCCCCAAGTCCTGCCACAAAAAATTTCAATTGGGATTAGATCTGGACTTTGACACTACCACCACCATGCTGACCAAATTCAACACTTATAATGTGTTGCTTTTTTAGCCATTTTCTGGTAGACTTGATTGTGTGACCCCATTCACATTGGATCATTGTCTTGCTGCATGACCTACCACCACCATGCTGACCCCAAACCATCACACTACCACCATGCTGACCCCAAACAGACGGCTGGCCTGGAAACCATCACACTACCACCACCATGTAGAAACCATCACACTACCACCACCATGCTGACCCCAAACCCATACAGACCAGAATCACACTCCACCACCATGGTTCCTTCTATTAAGGCAAGTCTACCAGGTCCACCATGCAAAACCATCACACTACCAACCATCATCCCCAAACCATCACACTACCACCACCATGCCGACCCCCAACCACTCACACTACCACCACCACGCTGACCCCAAATCATAACACTACCACCCACCATGCTGACCCCAAACCATCATGTCTACCACCCACCATGCTGACCCCCAAACCATCACTACCACCACCATGCTGGACCCCAAACCATCACACTTTACCACCACCATGCTGACCCCAAACCATCACACTACCACCACCATGCTGAACCCCAAACCATCACACTACCACCACCATGCTGACTAAATCAAAACACTACCACCACCATGCTGACCCCAAACCATCACACTACCACCACCATGCTGACCCCAAATCATAACACTACCACCACCATGCTGACCCCAAACCATCACACTACCACCACCATGCTGACCCCAAACCATCACACTACCACCACCATGCTGACCCCAAACCATCACACTACCACCACCATGCTGGACCCCAAACCATCACACTACCACCACCATGCTGACCCCAAACCATCACACTACCACCACCATGCTGACCCCAAACCATCACACTACCACCACCATGCTGACCACAAACCATCACACTACCACCACCATGTTGACCCCAAACCATCACACTACCACCACCATGCTGACCCCCAAACCATCACACTACCACCACCATGCTGACCCCAAACCATCACACTACCACCACCATGCTGACCCCAAACCATCACACTACCACCACCATGCTGACCCCAAACCATCACACTACCACCACCATGCTGGACCCCAAACCATCACACTACCACCACCATGCTGACCCCAAACCATCACACTACCACCACCATGCTGACCCCAAACCATCACACTACCACCACCATGCTGACCCCAAACCATCACACTACCACCACCATGCTGACCCCAAACCATCACACTACCACCACCATGCTGACCCCAAACCATCACACTACCACCACCATGCTGGACCCCAAACCATCACACTACCACCACCATGCTGGACCCCAAACCATCACACTACCACCACCATGCTGACCCCAAACCATCACACTACCACCACCATGCTGACCCCAAACCATCACACTACCACCACCATGCTGGACCCCAAACCATCACACTACCACCACCATGCTGACCCCAAACCATCACACTACCACCACCATGCTGACCCCAAACCATCACACTACCACCACCATGCTGGACCGTTGGTATGAGGTTCTTACTGTGGAATGCAGTGTTTGGTTTTCGCCAATAATGGGACCCATGTTGTCCAAGAAGTTGTACTTTGACTCATCTGTCCATAGAACATTCTTCCAAGAGTCTAGATGATCATCCAGGTGTTTCCAGGTGATTTTTTTGGCAAACTGGAGTCCACTTTTTGGATGACTAAGGGTCCCAAGTTATGCCTGGTCTGTAAACTCCTCATCAGGTCCCGTTATGTCTGGTCTGTAAACTCCTCATCAGGTCCCGTTATGTCTGGTCTGTAAACTCCTCATCAGGTCCCGTTATGTCTGGTCTGTAAACTCCTCATCAGGTCCCGTTATGTCTGGTCTGTAAACTCCTCATCAGGTCCCGTTATGTCTGGTCTGTAAACTCCTCATCAGGTCCCGTTATGTCTGGTCTGTAAACTCCTCATCAGGTCCCGTTATGTCTGGTCTGTAAACTCCTCATCAGGTCCCGTTATGTCTGGTCTGTAAACTCCTCATCAGGTCCCGTTATGTCTTTTTTCGTGAATTCTCCTGACTGACATGCCCAAAGTAAACTGCCTCGTGACTTCAGGCCCAGCAGCCAGGATAAGCATAGAATTGGTAGCATTGGACAGAAAACACTTTGACGTTTGTAGGAATGTTAAAAATAATGTAGGAGACTATAACACAATTCATATGGTAGGAGAAAAGTCTGTCGC
>NW_025749661.1:0-23409 GCF_021184085.1 Oncorhynchus gorbuscha | reverse complement strand
TAGACCCCCCAAGGACACGTCATGACAGCATGAAGATTTAGACTGTTAAAACTTGTTAGGGCCGTGGTTCGAGGTAGAACATCAATCAGCGGAAATTTCAATTGCGCCACGTATAGTTTTTTGATAAAACTCCAAACTTTCATTAAAATGCACATGCAATGTACTGAATTAAAGCTACACTCGTTGTGAATCTAGCTACCGAGTCAGATTTGTAAAATGCTTTTAAGCGAAAGCATGAAAATATTATCTGACAGCATACACCCCCAAAGTACTGCAACGCTACAGCTTGACAGATTTTGCGATAGCCGGGGGCTCCTCAAAACACAGAAATAAAATATAAAACATTCATTACCCTTGATGAGCTTCTTTCTTCGCTCTGGATGTCCCTCAAAGCATCATTTGGAGTCTTTTTTGATTAAATCGGTCCATATATGGCCTAGATGCTCGATCTATGAAGACTGTGAACAACGGAAAAAAATAGCGTTTTCTAGCATTAACGTCAATTTAAAAATTTAAAAAGTCGACGATAAACTTTCACAAAACACTTCGAAATACTTTTGTAATGCAACTTTAGGTATTAGTACACGTTAATAAGCGATAAAATTGATCACGAGGCGATGTCAGTTCTCTAGGTGTCCTTCTGGAAATAATGTCTGGTAATAATAAGTCTGGTAACGGGGAACTATACACATTCAGAGATACGTTATGTTGTTCTACTGTCTTTAGTTACATCACAAATTACTAACAAAGTCGACATGATTGTTCTTTAAATACCCACGGACCATTCCAAATGTTTGGAATACAGAAATACTGTTGAATTATTCAAGCACGAGTGTTACCATGCTGTATCTCGTGGTAACAACAGAAGTTCTTTCCATTTCTGAGATTGGGGAGAGAGAGTTTCCCTGCAGGTATTTATGACCATCATACAACTGTGGAGAGAGAGGGGCACCTATGATTCCCCTATAGACTTTTTTTGTTTGTTATCGGTTTAGCCCCCCCCCAAGGACACGTCATGACAGCATGAAGATTTAGACTGTTAAAACTTGTTAGGGCCGTGGTTCCGAGGTGGGAACATCAATCAGCGGAAATTTCAATTGCGCCACGTATAGTTTTTGATAAAACTCAAACTTTCATTAAAATGCACATACAATGTACTGAATTAAAGCTACACTCGTTGTGAATCTAGCTACCGAGTCAGATTTGTAAAATGCTTTTCGGCGAAAGCATGAGAAGCTATTATCTGACAGCATACACCCCCAAAGTACTGCAACGCTACTTAAAACGACAGATTTTGCAATAGCCGGGGGCTCCTCAAAACGCAGAAATAAAATATAAAACATTCATTACCCTTGACGAGCTTCTTTCTTGGCACTCCTAGATGTCCCATAAACATCATTTGGGTCTTTTTTCGATTAAATCGGTCCATATATAGCCTAGATATCGATCTATGAAGACTGTGTGAACAACGGAAAAAAATAGCGTTTTCTAACGTAACGTCAATTTTAAAAATTTAAAAAGTCGACGATAAACTTTCACAAAACACTTCGAAATACTTTTGTAATGCAACTTTAGGTATTAGTACACGTTAATAAGCGATAAAATTGATCACGAGGCGATGTCAGTTCTATAGGTGTCCTTCTGGAAATAATGTCTGGATAAATCTCAACCAAAATATCCGTTCGGATACCTGAAGAAATGGCTTGTCTCTTCTTCGTTTGACCAAGAAACAAATAGTAGGCAAATGACAAGACTGTTGACATCGTGTGGAAGCTGTAGGTATTGCCACCTCGACCTCATTTAATCTGGTTCACCTTTAACAATATCTTGGAAGTGGCGCATGGATATTTTTTTCCATTTTCAGTGATCAGATTCTCCTGCACTTTTCGATGAAACGCACGTTCTGTTATAGTCACAGCTGTGATTTAACCAGTTTTAGAAACGTCTGAGTGTTTTCTATCCACACATACTAATCATATGCATATACTATATTCCTGACATGAATAGCAGGGCACTGAAATGTTGCGTGATTTTTAACAAAAAGCTGCGAAAATTCGCAGCCTCCCTAAGAGGTTTTAACCTTAATGTACATTTAGGTTCCTTTAGGAACACATTTTGCTAAATCAGATTTTCTATTTTTAGCATTTATCACAACCCCTTCTAGGACCGAAGGCGGATAACCTGATGCCATGAATCAAATGAACAATAATATATAATATAATTTAGAGTGAGATGCCTTGCTTACAGCTTGTTAAAATAATGTATACACCCCACTAGGGACTGCATGGAGTACAATCAATATTGTCTTTGATTGTGCTTGCAAGTCACTGCCAAATTCAGAAGCGGGACAAAATTAGATGTGACACCACTTCTCTGTGAGATGAGGGCTAGGGAGAGCAGTCAAGGCTTTGAGAATAATGATTATCAAGCATTCCAGTTGTAAAAAAAAAGGGAGGATTTATCAAGCATGTCAGGATGAGCATTCAAGGCTTTGAGCAGAATGATTATCAATCATTGTAATTGTAAAACAGGGAGGATTTATCAAGCATGTCAGTCGAGATATTACATAGAGAATGCCATGTTGTGTATAGCCCATTGGTCTCTTTCCCAGTAGGAAAACCTGGATAGACGTTAGACCCATAAAGTGTCTCAGACTAGGATCAGTAGAATATAATTACTACATTCCTTCCAGAAGGAACTTCAGTTAGGAAAAGAAATCCTAGATCGTATTCACTCCTTTTATACGCAATGCATATTAAACTTTGTCTTGAGATGGCCAGAGATGGCCGTTTTTTACGTGTTATTTCTTACATTAGTACCCCAGGTCATCTTAGGTTTCATTACATACAGTCGAGAAGAACTACTGAATATAAGATCAGCGTCAACTCACCATCAGTACGACCAAGAATATGTTTTCCGCGACGCGGATCCTGTGTTCTGCCTTACAAACAGGACAACGGAATGGATCGCATGCAGCGACCCAAGAAAACGACTCCCGAAAAAGACGGAAACGTAGCGGTCTTCTGGTCAGACTCCAAACAAGGGCACATCGCGCACCACTCCCCAGCATTCTTCTTGCCAATGTCCAGTCTCTTGACAACAAGGTTGACGAAATCGGAGCAAGGGTAGCATTCCAGAGGGACATCAGAGACTGCAACGTTCTCTGCTTCACGGAAACATGGCTTACTGGGAAGACGCTATCCGATGCGGTTTAGCCAACGGGTTTCTCCACGCATCGTGCCGACAGAAACAAACATCTTTCTGGTAAGAAGAGTGGCGGGGGCATATGCCTCATGACTAACGAGACATGGTGTGATGAAAGAAACATACAGGAACTCAAATCCTTCTGTTCACCTGATTTAGAATTCCTCACAATCAAATGTAGACCGCATTATCTTCCAAGAGAATTCTCTTCGATTATAATCACAGCCGTATATATCCCACCCAAGCAGACACATCGATGGCTCTGAACGAACTTTATTTAACTCTTTGCAAACTGGAAACCATTTATCCGGAGGCTGCATTCATTGTAGCTGGGGATTTTAACAAAGCTAATCTGAAAACAAGACTCCCTAAATTTTATCAGCATATCGATTGCGCAACCAGGGGTGGTAAAACCTTGGATCATTGTTACTCTAACTTCCGCGACGCATATAAGGCCCTGCCCCGCCCACCTTTCGGAAAAGCTGACCACGACTCCATTTTGTTGATCCCTGCCTACAGGCAGAAACTCAAACAAGAGGCTCCCACGCTGAGGTCTGTCCAACGCTGGTCCAACCAAGCTGACTCCACACTCCAAGGCTGCTTCCATCACGTGGACTGGGACATGTTTCGTATTGCGTCAGATAAAAATATTGACGAATACGCTGATTCGGTGTGCGAGTTCATTAGAACGTGCGTCGAAGATGTCGTTCCCATAGCAACAATAAAAACATTCCCTAACCAGAAACCGTGGATTGATGGCAGCATTCGCGTGAAACTGAAAGCGCGAACCACTGCTTTTAATCAGGGCAAGGTGTCTGGCAACATGACCGAATACAAACAGTGCAGCTATTCCCTCCGCAAGGCTATTAAACAAGCTAAGCGTCAGTACAGAGACAAAGTGGAATCTCAATTCAACGGCTCAGACACAAGAGGCATGTGGCAGGGTCTACAGTCAATCACGGACTACAAGAAGAAACCCAGCCCAGTCACGGACCAGGATGTCTTGCTCCCAGGCAGACTAAATAACTTTTTTTGCCCACTTTGAGGACAATACAGTGCCACTGACACGGCCTGCAACGAAAACATGCGGTCTCTCCTTCACTGCAGCCGAGGTGAGTAAGACATTTAAACGTGTTAACCCTCGCAAGGCTGCAGGCCCAGACGGCATCCCCAGCCGGTGTGTTTACGGACATATTCAATCAATCTCTATACCAGTCTGCTGTTCCCACATGCTTCAAGAGGGCCACCATTGTTCCTGTTCCCAAGAAAGCTAAGGTAACTGAGCTAAACGACTACCGCCCCCCCCGTAGCACTCACTTCCGTCATCATGAAGTGCTTTGAGAGACTAGTCAAGGACCATATCACCTCCACCCTACCTGACACCCTAGACCCACTCCAATCTGCTTACCGCCCAAATAGGTCCACAGACGATGCAATCTCAACCGCACACTGCCATAACCCACCTGGACAAGAGGAATACCTATGTGAGAATGCTGTTCATCGACTACAGCTCGGCATTCAACACCATAGTAACCTCCAAGCTCGTCATCAAGCTCAAGACCCTGGGTCTCGACCCCGCCCTGTGCAACTGGGTACTGGACTTCCTGACGGGCCGCCCCCAGGTGGTGAGGGTAGGCAACAACATCTCCTCCCCGGTGATCCTCAACACGGGGGCCCCACAAGGGTGCGTTCTGAGCCCTCTCCTGTACTCCCTGTTCACCCACGACTGCGTGGCCACGCACGCCTCCAACTCAATCATCAAGTTTGCGGACGACACAACAGTGGTAGGCTTGATTACCAACAACGACGAGACGGCCTACAGGGAGGAGGTGAGGGCCCTCGGAGTGTGTTGTCAGGAAAATAACCTCACACTCAACGTCAACAAAACTAAGGAGATGATTGTGGACTTCAGGAAACAGCAGAGGGAACACCCCCCTATCCACAACGAAGGAACAGTAGTGGACAGGGTATCAAGTTTTAAGTTCCTCGGCATACACATCACAGACAAACTGAATTGGTCCACTCACACTGACAGTGTCATGTTTTGTCATTGATTATCATGTCTTGTCCCTGTGCTTCCCTTCTATTCGTTTCCCTCTGCTGGTCTTATTAGGTTCTTTCCCTCTTTCTATCCCTCTCTCTCCCCCTCCCTCTCTCCCTCTCTCGCTCTCTCTCTCTATCGTTCCGTTCCTGCTCCCAGCTGTTCCTCATTCTCCTAACTACCTCATTTACTCTTTCACACCTGTCCCCTATTTTGCCCTCTGATTAGAGTCCCTATTTCTCCCTCTGTTTTCCGCTTCTGTCCTTGTCGGATCCTTGTTTGATGTTTGCTGTTCTGTGTCCTTGTTCCGCCCTGTCGTGTTTTTGCCTTCTTCAGATGCTGCGTGTGAGCAGGTGTCTATGTCAGCTACGGCCTGTGCCTTCCCGAAGCGACCTGCAGTCTGTGGTCGCGTCTCCAGTCGTTCCTCTCTACTGACGAGAGGATTTCAGTTTTCCTGTTTTGTATTTACCTAAGATAATATCCAGGATTATCGTTTTTGTTTAAGACTGGAATAAAGACTCTGTTTCTGTTAAGTCGCTTTTGGGTCCTCATTCACCAGCATAACAGACAGCGTCGTGAAGAAGGCGCAGCCCAGGAGGCTGAAGAAATTCGGCTTGTCACCAAAAGCACTCACAAACTTCTACAGATGCACAATCGAGAGCATCCTGGCGGGCTGTATCAACGCCTGGTACGGCAACTGCTCCGCCCTCAACCGTAAGGCTCTCAGAGGGTAGTGAGGTCTGCACAACGCATCACCGGGGCAAACTACCTGCCCTCCAAGACACCTACACCACCCGATGTTACAGGAAGGCCATAAAGATCATCAAGGACATCAACCACCCGAACCACTGCCTGTTCACCCCGCTATCATCCAGAAGGCGAGGTCAGTACAGGTGCATCAAAGCTGGAACCGAGAGACTGAAAAACAGCTTCTATCTCAAGGCCATCAGACTGTTAAACAGCCACCACTAACATTGAGTGGCTGCTGCCAACACACTGTCATTGACACTGACCCAACTCCAGCCACTTTAATAATGGGAATTGATGGGAAATTATGTAAATATATCACTAGCCACTTTAAACAATGCTACCTTATATAATGTTACTTACCCTACATTATTCATCTCATATGCATACGTATATACTGTACTCTACATCATCGACTGCATCCTTATGTAATACATGTATCACTAGCCACTTTAACTATGCCACTTTGTTTACTTTGTCTACATACTCATCTCATATGTCTATACTGTACTCGATACCATCTACTGTATGCTGCTCTGTACCATCACTCATTCATATATCCTTATGTACATATTCTTTATCCCCTTACACTGTGTATAAGACAGTAGTTTTGGAATTGTTAGTTAGATTACTTGTTGGTTATCACAGCATTGTCGGAACTAGAAGCACAAGCATTTCGCTACACTCGCATTAACATCTGCTAACCATGTGTATGTGACAAATAAAATTTGATTTGATTTGATTTTGCTCCCCTCCTATTCATAATAATAATAATAATAATATATGCCATTTAGCAGACGCTTTCTGGCTTCATCTCTGATTGTCTGTCTGTTTATTTGTTGTTGTGTGGCGTTCTCTAAGGAGCGTTTTGGAAAGTGGCCCATGGTGGCAGGAGATGAGCCTGCCTGTGCAGCACAGCACAGTGGAGCCCAGAGAGAGAGAGAGAGACAACTGTGAGACAACTGAGGCCATGAGTGTGTGTCTGGTGACATCCAGGCATGGATGGAAGGTAAAGAGGACAAGTCAGTGTGACTGAGGGCCATCAGGGGAGAGGATGTTGAAGGACTGAAGCTTGACAAGGACCTTAGTCTGAGTCCCAAATGGGACCCTGTTTTCTTTATAGTGCACTACTTTCACTAGAGCCTATAGGGCTCAGGTCAAATGTAGTGCACTATTCAAGGAATTGGGTGTCATTTGAGATGAAGCCTCTGTGTTGGTGTTGGCCATTCTCAAGAAAGAGTGTTGGGGGATTGAAGCTTGACAAGGACCAGACTTATGGCGCAATTTCTCTAGAATTTCTCTAGAGGAATTGGAACCAGCACCAGCCTGGTAGGTTCTTGCTTGTTTTCCAGGAAAACTGCTAGTGAAAATTTTAAGACAGAGACCGATGACGCAATTCGACAGCAACATTGTTGTGATCCTCGGTGACGGCCATTTTTAAATATTGAGGGGAGACAAGCTGGTGGAGTTTTATGCCATCCTTTTCATTTTTGTGCCTTCATTTTTGTTTGTGGGTAGCAATGGAGACTGAACGAGAGGGGACAGCTGAAAAATAGACAGAGAAATACATATCATTTGAGGAGGATCTCTTCAGCCATTTTAAAGAGAAGCGTATGTGTCAAAAGAAACACTCAAGAGAGGTATGCGTATCTGTTTAGCTAGATGTTGTGTGTCATGACTTTCGTTAATCTGATGACTGTTATTTATTTAATCCACTAACTAGGTTTAATTGTTACCTTGTTAATTTAATCATGTAACAATTAACTCATTAGGAATTTGGGGCACCGTGTAAGAGGTTGTTTAAAGAGTTATCTCCCGAATTAAACTCTATAATGTATATATCTAATACATCGATAAACAATCATCTTATTAATCATTACCTCTTATCATATCATCCTTCTGAAAAGTTGTAACCTCATGCATCTGTAAAAAACCCAGCCTTACTCATGATTCAGTACTACACAAATTGGTTTAATTATGTATTTACTAGTTAACTAAATGAGAAAACAGGATAATATACACACTTAATACATGAGACAAAGTTCCCTAGCGGACTGACACGATATGGTGGCTTTTTACACACAACGAGAGGGAGAGAGAGAGAAAAAGACACATATCATCGATACATTTCAGAACTATTCTCACAGTAATCATACAGTTTGCACACAAACCGCCGCTCATTTGGAATAAGAAATCATATATTTTTTATTTTTTTTAATTTTATTTCACCTTTATTTAACCAGGTAGGCTAGTTGAGAACAGGTTCTCATTTGCAACTGTGACCTGGCCAAGATAAAGCATAGCAGTGTGAACAGACAACACAGAGTTACACATGGAGTAAACAATTAACAAGTCAATAACACAGAGAATAAAGGGGAGTCTATATACAATGTGTGCAAAAGGCATGAGGAGGTAGGCGAATAATTACAATATTGCAGATTAACACTGGAGTGATAAATGATCAGATGATCATGTACAGGTAGATATATTGGTGTGCAAAAGAGCAGAAAAGTAAATAAATAAAAACTGTGGGGATGAGGTAGGTGAAAATGGGTGTGCTATTTACCAATAGATTATGTACAGCTGCAGCGATCGGTTAGCTGCTCAGCTAGCTGATGTTTGAAGTTGGTGAGGGAGATAAAAGTCTCCAACTTCAGCGATTTTTGCAATTCGTTCCAGTCACAGGCAGCAGAGTACTGGAATGAAAGGCGGCCGAATGAGGTGTTGGCTTTAGGGATGATCAATGAGATACACCTGCTGGAGCGCGTGCTACGGATGGGTGTTGCCATCATGACCAGTGAGCTGAGATAAGGCGGAGCTTTGCCTAGCATGGCCTTGTAGATAACCTGGAGCCAGTGGGTCTGGCGACGAATATGTAGCGAGGGCCAGCCGACTAGAGCATACAAGTCGCAGTGGTGGGTAGTATAAGGTGCTTTAGTGACAAAACGGATGGCACTGTGATAAACTGCATCAGTTTGCTGAGTAGAGTGTTGGAAGCAATTTTGTAGATGGCGTCGCCGAAGTCGAGGATCGGTAGGATAGTCAGTTTTACTAGGGTAAGCTTGGCAGCGTGAGTGAAGGAGGCTTTGTTGCGGAATAGAAATCTGATTCTTGATTTGATTTTCGATTGGAGATGTTTGATATGGGTCTGGAAGGAGAGTTTGCAGTCTAGCCAGACACCTAGGTACTTATAGGTGTCCACATATTCAAGGTCGGAACCATCCAGTGTGGTGATGCTAGTCGGGCATGCGGGTGCAGGCAGCGATCGGTTGAAAAGCATGCATTTGGTTTTACTAGCGTTTAAGAGCAGTTGGAGGCCACGGAAGGAGTGTTTGTATGGCATTAGCTCGATTGGAGAGTTAGATAGCACAGTGTCCAATGACGGGCCGAAAGTGTATACAATGGTGTCGTCTGCGTAGAGGTGGATCAGGGAATCGCCCGCAGCAAGAGCAACATCATTGATATATACAGAGAAAAGAGTAGGCCCGAGAATTGAACCCTGTGGCACCCCCATAGAGACTGCCAGAGGACCGGACAACATGCCCTCCGATTTGACACACTGAACTCTGTCTGCAAAGTAATTGGTGAACCAGGCAAGGCAGTCATCCGAAAAACCTAGGCTACTGAGTCTGCCGATAAGAATATGGTGATTGACAGAGTCGAAAGCCTTGGCAAGGTCGATGAAGACAGCTGCACAGTACTGTCTTTTATCGATGGCGGTTATGATGTCGTTTAGTACCTTGAGTGTGGCTGAGGTGCACCCGTGACCGGCTCGGAAACCAGATTGCATAGCGGAGAAGGTACGGTGGGATTCGAGATGGTCAGTGACCTGTTTGTTGACTTGGCTTTCGAAGAGCTTAGATAGGCAGGGCAGGATGGATATAGGTCTGTAACAGTTTGGGTCAGGGTGTCTCCCCCTTTGAAGAGGGGATGACTGCGGCAGCTTTCCAATCCTTGGGGATCTCAGACGATATGAAGAGAGGTTGAACAGGCTGGTAATAGGGGTTGCGACAATGACGGCGGATAGTTTCAGAAATAGGGTCCAGATTGTCAAGCCCCAGCTGATTTATCTGGGTCCAGGTTTTGCAGCTCTTTCAGAACATCTGCTATCTGGATTTGGGTAAAGGAGAACCTGGAGAGGCTTGGGCGAGGAGCTGCGGGGGGCCGGGCTGTTGGCCGAGTAGGAGTAGCCAGGGGGTATGTATTTACGTGTGAATGCTGTTTATCTCTGTCGGAACCAGCCCTACTTGGGAAGGTTGTTGGACTTTCAGCGGCAAGCTTGTATGGCTCTGATTGTCCAAAAGGGGTCTCTCCTTCCTTTCCTCTACTGTTGTTCACTCTGGAAGATAGCTAGCCAGCCGTGTCGATCACCCGTTGGCGATGAGTGTAGTTGGATAGTCTGACTTAGATTCACTTTTCTAGATATTTTACTCAGCTGTACCAGTGATTGTTTTCCCCCTCATGTTGTTATTCAGGATTCGGACCACGGTTGACATGAGCTGCAGCTTGCTGTCTTTCTGGTCTAAAGGAAGGTGAGTTTATTTCTTGAGGTTCAAAGTTCCAACCATTTCAAACGTTTAGCTCCCACCTCACGTTTCCTGGTCTCATGTTAATGTCTGTTACCAAGCCTTGCATGCACTCTGGCTAAAAAGGACGGTTCCATCAGGCTGACACACTCTCTGACCTCACTTGGGGCATGGCTACTTGTAGTTAGTTATCTCTTATGACTCCTAAAATCACGTTAATATCTTAACAAAAATACTCTTATAATTTTTCATATGATATGAACAACGTATTGGATGGAAACTTGACAGATAAAAAAGGGATATACTTTTTAAGTTACAGTATTTCATCCATACCATCATTTAATAAAACTAATCTTACATTACTTTTCTATAGCTCCCCACTGACCATTCCCAACTTTCTTATGTTCGGAATATTGTTCCAGTATTCACATTTGAACGTGTTTGAGTTTCGGCGGGAAAAAGCATGCAAAGTACATTCCTTGGTGGATTTTACTGGAGGGGGGGAGAAATAGCCCCCTTCTCCTATAATTTATAAGAGGGTGTAAACAGTTAAACCGGCCCAGTTCCCTCCTCCCCTCTTCTGTGGGTGAGAAAAGGTCTTGCTATTGTCAACCATTGCCAAGCTGATTTGACCCATTGTGATCCTCACAGGACAGTCATGATATGTGTATCTGCCATTGTGAATTGTTAAAAAAATGATTTGGAATGAGGACAGCTACTACAGTTGCTTGCAATAAGGTGCATAAGGTGCAAGATAAAGTTTATGTTGTCCTATCATCAGTAATAACGTCTCAGACGCCAACTGATCTGACATCATATTCTCTAAGTACCAACGCACATTTTCAGCTGGTTGGATTACCAAAATATTGTTCCTTTCCCCCACCTTTTGATGTTCCCAGACTCTCTATGTTAACAAAGGGCTTTTCAACAGTCAACTCTATAGAGTAGAGAGAGAGAAACGGGGGGTATTTATGGGGGTCATAAACCTCCCCCAACAGGCCAACGTCATGACAATGGTATGATTAGGTCAATGGGGCACACATCAACTCACCATAGCATAGGTGGAGATAATATAGTTGATTGGTTTAAGTATTGTATGATTAGGTCAACGGAACACACATCAACTCACCATAGCATAGGTGGAGAAAATATAGTTGATTGAGTTAATTATCGTCTGATTAGGTCATCTGACCTACTGTACCTTATTTTAATTGTTTAACAGAAGGCTACATTCAATGAACAGTAATTGAAAGCCACATTCACAATGCTTTTGGTATAGTGCAAATTTAGGTAAAAAAATATGTATTTTACATCAGAACTTCAGCCAGTTTAATCTAGTGACATCTCTGCTGGTGAGTGACAAACTGTCAAATACAGCTATGAAGCTGTTGTTAAACGAGGAGGTCTGGACCATCTCAGCCGCCCTGGCTGTTCTGTCTGCTGCACTGGCTGCTACCTCATCTTCACACAGCTAATTAAAGTGCTGATCCAGCTGCTCACTCTGGGTCTCACATGTCTCCATGTATGAGGCCTCATCTCCTTCATGAAATTCATTCATTTGCTGGTTGTGCTCGCAGTGTGTTTTCTCTTCCCTGGGAATATATATATATATATATATATATATATATATATATATATATATATATATATATATATATATATATATATGCAGAAGTAATGACATTTCAGGTGTGATAAGGCACAAACTCCAAAGCAAACCTGAGGGCAGCCAATAATAAAGATCCTTGGTCAGAGTATGATTAATTGAATCAATGTGATTCCTAGATCCACACTGTCTCCTTGAATAATATTTATAAACAACTCTGCCATGACAAAAGCCCTCTGTGGACAAGATTGCCCACCCCTGTTGAAGACAGCTAAATTGTGTGATTTGGGCTAAACAACTGAACATGACCATCAATTGACATTCAACTGTTCACTAACTGAGAATGGAACCTTGGCACCTCAGGGTGCAGGGCTCAGGGGTTGCAGGAGCATTGATTGTGTTGATGGATCCTGGTTGTCTGGGGGTGCAGTGCTCTGAGGTTGTAGCTTTTCACTATTCGAGCATTCAGCTTCCTCTGCTTCCACAGGTTCAGGATTGTCCTCTGAAAAGTATAAATATGTTTGTTTGTATAAAAATGTGTTTATAATTTAAAGTAGGAAACTCTGGCTTAAGTCAAACACATAGCTAAGTCCACAGCGTTGACCTTCTATGTGACGAGTTGTCGGCCCTGGTTCACGACTCAGTGCAGTGTTCGCTCTCACACGCTACAGCTAGCTATGCTGAAAACATTGGTAACCAGCTAGATTGTAATTTGGCTAACAAATAATGTATTACCGTGCAGATCATCATCATGGCTTCAAATATTGCTGTCTGATATATTTTTGTTGTTGTGGTCTTTCATCTTTTTTATATTGTTGTTCAAATAAATGTATTCTTTCCCTGCACTGTTTTACTGACCGATGGATTCCCATCTCGCCAACATTTGATCAAAAGCTCTTGGACATCTCCAACTGACCAATTTGGTGCCTCCTTGATTCGTTTTTAGCTATAGAGTTATTCTTCAGTGTAGCTCTACCATGATATCTGTGGCGGTACCTTTCTTAGTCAGATTTACCTTCTCTTCTAAAAATTATTCTAGTGAATCCAGCATCAGTATTGATCAATCATTGAGTACAATCATTGAGTACAATCATTGAGTACAGCCATTTGTAAACCCACCAACCAGCCTACTTGGTTCGAGCTCAGTACCAGATTGTCACGCCTTGGTCATTGTATCTTGTGTTTTTGTTATATGTTTGGGTAGGCCAGGGTGTGACATGGGTTTATATGTTGTATTTCGTATTGGGGTTTGTATTAATTGGGATTGTGTATGATTAGGGGTGTGTCTAGTTAGGCTTGGCTGCCTGAGGCGATTCTCAATTGGAGTCAGCTGTTTCTCGTTGTCTCGGATTGGGAACCGTATTTAGGTAGCCTGAGTGCGCGTTGTATTTTGTGGGTGATTGTACCTGTCTCTGTGTTAGTCACCAGATAGGCTGTAATTAGTTCAAGTTCCGTTTGTTGTTTTCTTCTTCAGTTATTTCATGTACCGTATTTATCTTCATTAAAGTCATGAGTAACCTACACGCTGCATTTCGGTCTGACTCTCTTCATACAACAGACAAACAATGTTACACAGATATCAAACGAGGTTGATTATCCCGCTTGCTTCCAGGAATTAAAAGGGCCATGGACAAATGGAAATGAAACCGGATCTATGATATTCACGGCCTGGCAGTGGAAAAGCTCAATTAGTGTTACATAGCAATGTGATGAGAGTGATGAGAATTAATACTGGCTCTTGGTAAATAGAGGGTGTGACGTGATGGATAGGCTGCATTTGACAGTTGACCGTTGTAGTGGGGAGAAAACATTGTCACTAAATAAAGGTGTCTGTCTCAGATGGTTTATACTGTGAAAGAGTTAACTGTCTCTTGGGCTGTGTCCCACATGACACCCTATTGCCTATATAGTAACCTAATTTTGACTAGAGCCCTACGGGAACTGGTTTAAAGTAGTACATTAATAGGGTGCCATTAGGGACAGAACCTGTCTGTCACGAATCCCGCCGAAGATGGTGCATCTTCCTGTTAGGGCGGCCGTCGTCACCGGCCTACTAGCTGCCATCGATTCCCTTTCCTTTTGTTTCTGTTAGTTGGGTCTAATTGGTTACACCTATTTTGAGTTTAGTTTTGTTTGTAGGCTATGTAAAGGCCCTCTGGGTAGTGTGCGGGCTTGTTCTCTCTTTATTGGTGTTGGTTGATTCGTGTGATCTCTATTTTTCCGGACAGTTTTAGTCCTGTTTATTTGGACGGGTTGTTTGGTGCGCCCTTGTGTTTTGCATGTCCGTTTTTCCGCTGTCATTGGAATAAAAGAGCCACGTACGGAATTACCTGCTCTCTGCGCTTGACTCCTCCACCCACCTTTCATAGAAATCATAACACTGTCTCTGGTAATGAAAGAGTAATTCAGGCAGCCCAGACCGGGGTAATGAAAATGACCATCCTCCCTGGTAATGCATATGGTCTAATTTAGTAGCCATGATTCTTGTTCTGTCCAAAGAGCTTGGTATTTACTATCTATGTTATTATTGTCCCAAAGCCAGACTGCAGTAATGGAATATTAAACCAATGAAACATGAGCACTCAGTCACAGAGAGAGAGCCCTCTCATTGGCAGATTTTGTTCAGTACATCACAAGGTCTGGCTGAAAACAGATATTCTGCTCTTCCCTCTGGATGTTCCCCAGCAAAACATTTTTTTAATAGAAATGTAAAGGCCTTAAGGATTGACCCCCCCTTTCCCTCCTTCCATCCATCCTTCACTCCCAACCTCCTTTGCCCACCTTAACCCAACAGTCCTTCATCTCTCCATGAAAAAAATATGGGAAAAGCGAGAGCCACAGGAGAGATATAATAAAATAAAATGTTATTAGTCAAATGCGCTTGTTAGCAATTTATGTCATTCTTCAATAACACAAACTCCAAAGCAAGAAAAATGGATTAATTTGAGAGGGACAAATCATAATGTTATGATGGGACGTAGATCTTCAGTCTCCCCTGTCCTCAGCTTTTCTCCACTGAACAAAGGAACAGGATGCCATTTATAACCCCCACCCTAGCATGGGATTGACCAATCAGAAGTCCTTGCAGTATGACTGGCCAATGGCCAAATAACAAGTATCCTGCTCCCGACTCGATGTACAGCACGTAGCACACGTAGCTCTGAGTTCAGGAGTGACATTCCACAGATTCTAAACAGATGTTGAGCTGAAACCCAACTCCTATTTACATTGACAATTCCCTATTGACCATTAGTACAATATTTAGTTTAGTACTCTTGTCCTCTCATCCTCTGCATTGTGTATTTATCTTCAACATATTCTTATACGCCGAATACAAGAACTCTAGACCTTACAGTGAAATGCTTACTTGCTAGCCACTTTAAACAAGGCAGTTTAAAAAATACAAATAAGAAATAAAATAACAAGTAATTAAAGAGCAGCAGTAAAATAACAATACCGAGACTATATACAGGGAGTACAGAGTCAAAGTGCGGGGGCACCGGTTAGTCGAGGTAATATGTACATGTAGGTAGAGTTTTTTAAAGTAACTATGCATAGATAATAACAGAGGGTAGCAGCTGTGTAAAAGAACAGTGGGGGGGAGGGGGGCAATGCAAATAGTATGGGTAGCCATTTGATTAGATGTTCAGGAGTCTTATGGCTTGGGGTAGAAGCTGTTTAGAAGCATCTTGGACCTAGACTTGGCGCTCCGGTGACGCTCCATGACTAGGGTGGCTGGAGTGTTTGACCATTTTTTAGGGCCTTCCTCTGACACCGCCTGGTATAGAGGTCCTGGATGGCAGGATGCTTGTACTGGGCCATACACACTACCCTCTATAGTGTCTTGAGGTCAGAGGCCTAGCAGTTGCCATACCAGGCAGTGATGCAACCAGTGCTCTCGATGGTGCAGCTGTAGAACCTTTTGAGGATCTGAGGATCCATGCCAAATTTATGATGTTAGTCTCAGTCCTTTAAATCAAGTAGGATGCATTTCCAGGGGAACATTACAATAAGTGTGTAAGCCCCAGAGTGACTATGTGGCTAACTGCATCACAAAACAGCAATACCGTTTACATAAACTGTGTCCCAAATGACTCCCTATTCCATTTTAACCAGGGCCCATAGGGTAGTGGCTACTAGTAATGAGTAATTAGTGCTTTTTGAGGCCGTTTCGGTTTGATTCTTAAAAAATGATTACTGTTTCCGATTTGATTAGACATTAAATGCACTATGCATAATATGGGTTGAACGCTGTAACAGAATAAAACAATTAACAAAAGTTCCATGATGGTAGAGACTACCTATTACTGCTTATCACTTATTAACCATCTACTATACACGTTATTTGACTTTAAGAAATATTAGGGTTTTTTATACTTTAGTATTTCATTCCATGTCATCTATATAGACCTGTTGCCTATGCTGTCTGACAAAATCACTATTTTAGTAGTAGTATTTAGTAATGTAAATAAGGCTATCACTGCTGAATACAAACTATCAATAACTTAGATAATGAATGTTCAGGTAGCAATACCTCACAAAGCAACTGCTTTCGATCCCTCTTGATTGCATGTTCTCTCTTCTCTACGTCTGCTATCTGCCCCAGACAGCCTGGACAAGTAGGAGGGAGTGCAATGGATTATGGTCATTGTAGTTAATTACCATGTTTCTGTGCTAAACTATGTTGAATATTGGCCTGTTGGAAACGACCTATCCACATGAGAATAGGTCTACTGTTTTTTTTTTAATCATGGATTCAATTGAGATGTGTCACTGGCCTACACACAATACCCCATAATACAATTTATATTGACAGATAATAAAAAATTAAAAGTTGAAACAATAACCTAAAATACAAGGCCAAATATACACTGGAGTTGCTTACCAAGACAACACTGAAAGTTCCTGAGTGGCCTAGTTACAATTTTGACTGAAATCGGCTTGAACGTCTATGGCAAGACTTGAAAATGTCTTGTCTAACAATGATCATCAACCAACTTGACAGAGCTAAAAAAAGAATAATAATAATAATGTGAAAATATTGTACAATCCAGGTGTGTAAAGCTCTTACAGATATGTATTGACTCAGAGGTGTGAATACTTGTGTAAATTCAATATTTCTCCATTTCATTTTCAATACATTTTCAAATATTTTTTAAACCATATTTTCACTTTTTCATTATGGGGTATTGTGTGTGGATGAGTGAGAGAAAAAAAGTAGAATAAGCAAGGGGTATGAATACTTTTTGAATGCACTGTATAAAATGGTCCCGGTGGTATGGAAAAGAGAGAGAGAGAAATCCCCCTGTCCATATCCACTGTCCTACCCTCTCCTCTCGCTTTCCTCAGCGGTTAAGAGGGGTTGAGAGGGGAGTGTTGTGGGATTATTTAAGAAACTCTTTAAGAGTTGGGTTTCAGGTGTTTTTGTAAGATGGGCAAGGGACTATGCTCTCCTAGCTTCAGGGGGAAGCTGGTTCCACCAGTGGGGTGCCAGGACAGAGAAGAGCTTGGACTGGGCTGAAGCGGGAGCTGCCTTTCTGTAGGGGTGGGAGGGCCAAGAGAACAGAGGTGGCAGAAAATGATGCTTGGGTTGGGGTGTAGGGTTTGAGCATAGCCTGGAGGTAGGGAGGGGCAGTTCCTCTTGCTGCTCCATAGGCAAGTACCATGGTCTTATAGTAGAATCGAGCTTCGACTGGAAGCCAGTGAAGTGTGCGGCGGAGTGGGCTGTCATTGAAGAACTGGGGAAGGGTGAAGACCAGGTGTGCTGCAGTGTTGTGGATGAGTTGCAAGAGTTTGATGACACAAGTGGGAAGCTCAGCCAACAGCGAGTTGCAGAAGCCCAGACGGGAGATGGCAAGTGCCTGGATTAGGACCTGCGCCGTTTCCGGTGTGAGGTAGAGTCACACTCTACGGATGTTGTAGAGCATGAACCTGCAGGAGTGATTCACTGCTTTGAATGACAGGGTGTTGTCCAGGGTCACGTCAAGGTCATTTGCACTCTGGGAGGGGGACACCGTGGAGCTGTCAACCGTGAAGGAGAGGTCTTGGAGCAGACATGTCATGTCTTGTCTTATATTGTCTTGTCATTATGCTTTCCCTTCTGTTCGTTTCCCCCTGCTGGTCTTTTTAGGTTCGTTCCCTTTTTTCTCTCTCCCTCCCTCTCTCTCTTCTCTCTATCGTTCCGTCCCTGCTCCCAGCTGTTCCTATTCCCCTAATCAATCATTTAATCTTTCCACACCTGTTCCCTATCTTTTCCCCTGATTAGAGTCCCTATTTCTCCCCTTGTTTTCCGTTTCTGTCCTGTCGGATCCTTGTATATTGTTCGCCGTGCTGTGTCTTGTTTCCCTCAGATGCTGCGTGTGAGCAGGTGTCAGAGTCTGCTACGGTCGGTGCCTTCCCGAGGCAACCTACAGTTTATGGTCGAGTCTCCAGTCTGTCCTCGTCATTACGAGTGGAATTGTTTTTTATGCTTTGTTTACCGCTCCGATTTGTCTAGGAGTATTGCATATTTCCTTTACTGGAATAAAGACTCTGTTTTCGCCAAGTCGCTTTTGGGTCCTCATTCACCTGCATAACAGAAGGATCCGACCAAGAATGGACCCAGCGACTATGGATTCTCTCTACTCTACTCTCGAGTTCCAGGGAGCGATGCTCGGCAGACACGAGCAGGAATTGTCAGCTGCTCGGCATGCCGTTGAGACCCTGGCCGCTCAGGTCTCCGACCTCTCAGGACGGTATCAGAGTCTTCGTCTCGTGCCACCAGCTACTTCCGGGTCTTCCGAGCCTCCGGAACCTAGGGTTAATAACCCACCATGTTATTCTGGGCAGCCCACTGAGTGCCGCTCCTTTCTCACCCAGTGTGATATAGTGTTCTCTCTCCAACCCAACACATACTCAAGAGAGAGCTCGGATTGCCTACGTCATATCCTCCTTACTGGTCGGGCTCGGCAGTGGGGCACAGCTATCTGGGAGGCAAGCGCTGAGTGCACTAACTATTATCTGAACTTTAAAGAGGAGATGATAAGGGTTTTTGATCGTTCAGTTTTTGGGAAAGAAGCTTCCTGGTCCCTGTCTTCCCTATGTCAAGGTAATCGATCCATAACGGATTACTCTATAGAGTTTCGCACTCTTGCTGCCTCCAGTAACTGGAACGAGCAGGCGTTGCTCGCTCGTTTTCTGGAGGGACTCACGCTAAGGTTAAGGATGCGATTCTCTCTCGGGAGGTTCCATCCAGCGTGGATTCTTTGATTGAACTCGCTATTCGCATTGAACGACGGGTAGACCTTCGTCACCGAGCTCATAGAAGAGAGCTCGCGTTAACTGTGTCTCCCCTCTCTCCGACACTACCATCTTTCCCCACTGACTCTGGTGTTGAGCCCATGCAGCTGGGGGGTATTCGCATTTCGACTAAGGAGAGGGAACGGAGAATCACCAACCGCCTCTGTCTCTATTGCGGTTCCGCTGGTCATTTTGTCATTTCATGTCCAGTTAAAGGCCAGAGCTCATCAGTAAGCGGAGGGCGACTGATAAGCGCTACTAGACGGTCCTCTCCGTCAAGTACCTGTTCTACCTTACCGGTCCATCTACGCTGGACCGGATCGGCAGCTTCCTGCAGTGCATTAATAGACTCTGGGGCGGAGGGCTGTTTTATGGACGAAGCCTGGGCTCGGGAACATGACATTCCTCTCAGACAGTTAGGGGAGCCCACGGTCATGTTTGCCTTGGATGGTAGTCCTCTCCCCAGTATATTATGTGAAACACTACCTTTAACCCTCACTGTATCTGGTAACCATAGTGAGACCATTTCTTTTTTGATTTTTTGTTCACCTTTTACACCTGTTGTTTTGGGTCATCCCTGGCTAGTGTGTCATAATCCTTCTTTTGATTGGTCTAGTAATTCTATCCTTTCCTGGAACGTTTCTTGTCATGTGAAGTGTTTAATGTCTGCTATTCCTCCTGTTTGTTCTGCTCCCTTTTCACAGGAGGAACCTGGTGATTTGACAGGAGTGTCGGAGGAATATCATGGTCTGCGCACGGTCTTCAGTCGGTCCAGAACCAACTCCCTTCCTCCTCACCGGTCGTATGATTGTTGTTCTGATCTCCTCAAGAAGCGTTTTGCATCCGCTCCTATCCTTGTTGCACCTGCGTCACTAAACAGTTTATTGTTGAGGTTGTGCGTCAGGGGTGGGCGTGGGAGCCATTCTGTCCCAGCGCTCCGATACTGACGATGGGGTCCACCCTTGCGCGTATTTTTCTCATCGTCTGTCACCGTCGGAACGTAACTATGATGTGGCTAACCGTGAACTGCTCGCCATCCGTTTAGCCCTAGGCAAATGGCGACAGTGGTTGGAGGGGGCGACGGTTCCTTTTGTCGTTTGGACTGACCAAAGGAACCTTGAGTACATCCGTTCTGCCAAACGACTGAATGCGCGTCATGCTCGTTGGGCGTTGTTTTTCGCTCGTTTCGAGTTTGTGATTTCTTATTGCCCGGGTACTAAGAACACCAAGCCTCATGCTTTATCCCGTCTCTTTAGTTCTTCTGTGGCTTCTACTGTTCCTGAGGGGATCCTTCCTGTTGGGCGTGTTGTCGGGTTGACTGTCTGGGGAATTGAGAGACAGGTTAAGCAAGCACTCACGCACACTGCGTCGCCACGCGCTTGTCCTAGTAACCTTCTTTTCGTTCCTGTTTCTACTCGTCTGGCTGTTCTTCAGTGGGCTCACTCTGCCAAGTTAGCTGGCCATCCCGGCGTTCGAGGTACTCTTGCTTCTATTCGCCAGCGCTTTTGGTGGCCTACTCAGGAGCGTGACACGCGCCGTTTCGTGGCTGCGTGTTCGGACTGCGCGCAGAATAAATCTGGTAATTTGTTTTCTGCTTCTGCTCCTGGTCTTGCTGGGTCCCAGTCTGTTCCCTGCCACCGCATCTCTCCTGGTCTTGTTCCTGCCCTTGCTGTGTCTCAGTCTGTCCCTAGTTGTTACTCTCCTGGCCTGTTTGGTCCTGTTTGCTCTAAAGCTTTCAGTTCTCTACCCGTGTCTCATTTTTTTTTTAGAGTAGTACCCTAGTTTCCCTTTTTATCGTTTTCCGTTACGGTCCTGAGGAGAGGAGTTGGGTTCTTTCTCGGGACGTGCTGGACCGTTTGTGATCTATGATTTCCTCCGTTGCCGCCAGTGTTCCTCCTCGAGAGCGCCAGGAGGCGCTCGGTGAGTGGGGGGGGTACTGTCATGTTTTGTCTTATATTGTCTTGTCATTATGCTTTCCCTTCTGTTCGTTTCCCCCTGCTGGTCTTTTTAGGTTCGTTCCCTTTTTTCTCTCTCTCTCCCTCCCTCTCTCTCTTCTCTCTATCGTTCCGTCCCTGCTCCCAGCTGTTCCTATTCCCCTAATCAATCATTTAATCTTTCCACACCTGTTCCCTATCTTTTCCCCCTGATTAGAGTCCCTATTTCTCCCCTTGTTTTCCGTTTCTGTCCTGTCGGATCCTTGTATATTGTTCGCCGTGCTGTGTCTTGTTTCCCTCAGATGCTGCGTGTGAGCAGGTGTCAGAGTCTGCTACGGTCGGTGCCTTCCCGAGGCAACCTACAGTTTATGGTCGAGTCTCCAGTCTGTCCTCGTCATTACGAGTGGAATTGTTTTTTATGCTTTGTTTACCGCTCCGATTTGTCTAGGAGTATTGCATATTTCCTTTACTGGAATAAAGACTCTGTTTTCGCCAAGTCGCTTTTGGGTCCTCATTCACCTGCATAACAAGACAGGCTTTCCCCGCAGGAAGAGCAGCTCAGTCTTGTCGAGATTGAGCATGAGGTGGTGGGCCTACGTTCAAGCTGACATATTTGCTAGGCATGCAGAGATGCATGTCACCACCTGGGTGTAAGAGGGAGGGAAGGAGAAATTTTGTTGAGGGTCATCTGCATAGCAATGATAGGAGAGACCATGATGGAGCCGAGTGACTTGGTGTATAGAGAGAAGAGGAAAAAGAACCGAGCCCTGGGGCAACCCAGTAGTAAGAGTACATGATGCAGACACAGATCCTCTCCATGTCACCTGGTGGGAGCAGCCTGCCAGGTAGGATGCAAACCAAGAGTGTGCAGAGCCTGACACGCCCAGCAATGAGAGGGTGGAGAGGAGAATATGATGGTTCACAGTGTCAAAGGCAGCGGATAGATGTAGGAGGATGAGAACAGAGGAGAGAGAGTAAGTTTTGACAGTCCGGAGAACCTCCGTGACACAGAGCAGATCAGTCTCGGTTGACTGACCTGTCTTGAAGTTTGACTGGTTAGAGTCAAGAAGATCTTTCCGAAAGAGATAGCGAGAGAGTTGGTCAGAGACCACAATCAAGTGTTCTGGAAAGAAACGAAAAGAAGGGATAGTGGTATGTAATGTTTTACCTCAGAGAGAAGTCGAGTGTTGGTTCCTTGAGGAAGGGAGCAATTTGGGCTATTTTGAAAACAAAATTCAGCCAAATCCAATCAAATCAAATCAAATTTTATTTGTCACATACACATGGTTAGCAGATGTTAAATGCGAGTGTAGCGAAATGCTTGTGCTTCTAGTTCCGACAATGCAGTGATAACCAACAAGTAATCTAACTAACAATTCCAAAACTACTGTATTATACACAGTGTAAGGGGATAAGGAACATGTACATAAGGATATATGAATGAGTGATGGTACAGAGCAGCATACAGTAGATGGTATCGAGTACAGTATATACATATGAGATGAGTGTGTAGACAAAGTAAACAAAGTGGCATAGTTAAAGTGGCTAGTGATACATGTGTTACATAAGGATGCAGTCGATGATGTAGAGTACAGTATATACATATGCATATGAGATGAATAATGTAGGGTAAGTAACATTATATAAGGTAGCATTGTTTAAAGTGGCTAGTGATATATTTACATCATTTCCCATCAATTCCCATTATTAAAATGGCTGGAGTCGGGTCAGTGTCAATGACAGTGTGTGTGCAGCAGCCACTCAATGTTAGTAGTGGCTGTTTAACAGTCTGATGGCCTTGAGATAGAAGCTGTTTTTCAGTCTCTCGGTCCCAGCTTTGATGCACCTGTACTGACCTCTCCTTCTGGATGATAGCGGGGTGAACAGGCAGTGGTTCGGGGTGGTTGATGTCCTTGATGATCTTTATGGCCTTCCTGTAACGGGTGGTGTAGGTGTCCTGGAGGGCAGGTAGTTTGCCCCAGGTGATGCGTTGTGCAGTCCTCACTACCCTCTGGAGAGCCTTGCGGTTGAGGCGGAGCAGTTGCCGTACCAGGCGGTGATACAGCCCACCAG
>NW_025749660.1:7500-23413 GCF_021184085.1 Oncorhynchus gorbuscha | reverse complement strand
TCTCTCGCTCCCTGGTGGTCTCTTCATCAGATGACGGGACAGTGAAGCTGTGGAGCCTGGCGACGGGGGAGTGGATCAGAGACCTGGTGGCTCTGCAGAGTGGAGGATCAGGGGGAGTGGTGTGGAGGATCAGGTAAATGAAATGAGACCCACAGGGGGAGTGGATCAGAGACCTGGTGGCTCTGCAGAGTGGAGGATCAGGGGAGTGGTGTGGAGGATCAGGTAAATGAAATGAGACCCACAGGGGAGTGGATCAGAGACCTGGTGGCTCTGCAGAGTGGAGGATCAGGGGAGTGGTGTGGAGGATCAGGTAAATGAAATGAGACCCACAGGGGAGTGGATCAGAGACCTGGTGGCTCTGCAGAGTGGAGGATCAGGGGAGTGGTGTGGAGGATCAGGTAAATGAAATGAGACCCACAGGGGGAGGGGATCAGAGACCTGGTGGCTCTGCAGAGTGGAGGATCAGGGGGAGTGGTGTGGAGGATCAGGTAAATGAAATGAGACCCACAGGGGGAGTGGATCAGAGACCTGGTGGCTCTGCAGAGTGGAGGATTTAGGAGATGCTGCTACCTGTAGGGCTAGATTATTGAAGAGATGCTGCTACCCGTAGGGCTAGATTATTGAAGAGATGCTGCTACCCGTAGGGCTAGATTATTGAAGATGCTGCTACCTGTAGGGCTAGATTATTAGGCCAGATTATTGAGGATGCTGCTACCCGTAGGGCTAGGATTATTGAAGAGATTATTGAAGAGATGCTACCCGTAGGGCTAGATTATTGAAGAGATGCTGCTACCCGTAGGGCTAGATTATTGAAGAGATGCTGCTACCTGTAGGGCTAGATTATTGAAGAGATGCTGCTACCCGTAGGGCTAGATTATTGAAGATGCTACCCGTAGGGCTATATTATTGAAGAGATTATTGAAGAGATGCCGCTACCCGTAGGGCTAGATTATTGAAGAGATGCTGCTACCTGTAGGGCTAGATTATTGAAGATGCTGCTACCGTAGGGCTAGATTATTGAAGAGATGCTGCTACCCGTAGGGCTAGATTATTGAAGATGCTGCTACCCGTAGGGCTAGATTATTGAAGAGATTATTGAAGAGATGCTGCTACCCGTAGGGCTAGATTATTGAAGAGATTATTGGGCTAAGAGATGCTGCTACCCGTAGGGCTAGATTATTGAAGATGCTGCTACCTGTAGGGCTAGATTATTGAAGAGATTATTGAAGAGATGCTGCTACCGTAGGGCTAGAAGAGATGCTGCTACCTGTAGGGCTAGATTATTGAAGAGATTATTGAAGAGATGCTGCTACCCGTAGGGCTAGATTATTGAAGAGATGCTGCTACCTGTAGGGCTAGATTATTGAAGAGATGCTGCTACCTGTAGGGCTAGATTATTGAAGAG
This sequence comes from Oncorhynchus gorbuscha, assembly GCF_021184085.1. Lineage (NCBI taxonomy): Eukaryota > Metazoa > Chordata > Actinopteri > Salmoniformes > Salmonidae > Oncorhynchus > Oncorhynchus gorbuscha. The sequence continues at coordinate 22,008 of NW_025749660.1, read as the reverse complement.
ATTATTGAAAGAGATTGACCTGTAGAGATTATTGAAGAGATGCTGCTACCTGTAGGGCTAGATTATTGAAGAGATTATTGAGATGCTGCAGGATTATTTCTGGGTTTATTTTTGGTGCAGGAACCACTAACTCACAACTTTTTACATTTGTCAAATAGATTAATTAATTAGTTGCTTTCTCCAGGGCATCTAACACCAGACTGGTAACCCTCCTCTCTCCAGGGCATCTAACACCAGACTGGTAACCCTCCTCTCTCTCCTCTCCAGGGCATCTAACACCAGACTGGTAACCCTCCTCTCTCCCCTCCTCTCTCTCCTCTCTCCAGGGCATCTAACACCAGACTGGTAACCCTCCTCTCTCTCCAGGGCATCTAACCCCAGACTGGTAACCCTCCTCTCTCTCCTCTCTCTCCAGGGCATCTAACACCAGACTGGTAACCCTCCTCCTCTCTCCTCTCTCCAGGGCATCTAACCCCAGACTGGTAACCCTCCTCTCTCCTCTCTCCAGGGCATCTAACACCAGACTGGTAACCCTCCTCTCTCCAGGGCATCTAACACCAGACTGGTAACCCTCCTCTCTCCAGGGCATCTAACACCAGACTGGTAACCCTCCTCTCTCCAGGGCATCTAACACCAGACTGGTAACCCTCCTCTCTCCTCCTCTCTCCTCTCTCCAGGGCATCTAACCCCAGACTGGTAACCCTCCTCTCTCTCTCCAGGGCATCTAACACCAGACTGGTAACCCTCCTCTCTCTCCTCTCTCTCCAGGGCATCTAACACCAGACTGGTAACCCTCCTCTCTCAGGGCATCTAACACCAGACTGGTAACCCTCCTCTCTCCAGGGCATCTAACACCAGACTGGTAACCCTCCTCTCTCTCCTCCAGGGCATCTAACCCCAGACTGGTAACCCTCCTCTCTCCTCTCTCCAGGGCATCTAACCCCAGGCTGGTAACCCTCCTCTCCTCTCCAGGGCATCTAACACCAGACTGGTAACCCTCCCTCTCTCACTCTCTCCAGGGCATCTAACCCCCAGACTGGTAACCCTCCTCTCTCCTCTCTCCAGGGCATCTAACCCCAGACTGGTAACCCTCCTCTCTCTCCTCTCTCCAGGAGCATCTAACACCAGACTGGTAACCTCCTCTCTCCCTCTCTCCAGGGCATCTAACACCAGACTGGTAACCAGGGCATCTAACACCAGACTGGTAACCCTCCTCTCTCTCCTCTCCAGGGCATCTAACACCAGACTGGTAACCCTCCTCTCTCCTCTCTCCAGGGCATCTAACACCAGACTGGTAACCCTCCTCTCTCCAGGGCATCTAACACCAGACTGGTAACCCTCCTCTCTCAGGGCATCTAACACCAGACTGGTAACCCTCCTCTCTCTCCTCTCTCCAGGGCATCTAACACCAGACTGGTAACCCTCCTCTCTCTCCTCTCTCCAGGGCATCTAACACCAGACTGGTAACCCTCCTCTCTCTCCTCTCTCCAGGGCATCTAACACCAGACTGGTAACCCTCCTCTCTCTCCTCTCTCCAGGGCATCTAACACCAGACTGGTAACCCTCCCCTCTCTCCAGGGCATCTAACACCAGACTGGTAACCCTCCTCTCTCTCCTCTCTCCAGGGCATCTAACCCCAGACTGGTAACCCTCCTCTCTCTCCTCTCTCCAGGGCATCTAACACCAGACTGGTAACCCTCCTCTCTCTCCTCTCTCTCCTCTCTCCAGGGCATCTAACCCCAGACTGGTAACCCTCCCCTCTCTCCTCTCTCCAGGGCATCTAACACCAGACTGGTAACCCTCCCCTCTCTCCTCTCTCCAGGGCATCTAACACCAGACTGGTAACCCTCCCCTCTCTCCTCTCTCCAGGGCATCTAACCCCAGACTGGTAACCCTCTCCTCTCTCTCCTCCCTCTCTCCTCTCTCCAGGGCATCTAACACCAGACTGGTAACCCTCCTCTCTCTCTCCAGGGTCTAACACCAGACTGGTAACCCTCCCCTCTCTCCTCTCTCCAGGGCATCTAACACCAGACTGGTAACCCTCCTCTCTCTCCTCTCTCTCCTCTCTCCAGGGCATCTAACACCAGACTGGTAACCTTCCTCTCTCTCCTCTCTCCAGGGCATCTAACCCCAGACTGGTAACCCTCCCCTCTCTCCTCTCTCCAGGGCATCTAACACCAGACTGGTAACCCTCTCCTCTCTCCAGGGCATCTAACCCCAGACTGGTAACCCTCCTCTCTCTCCTCTCTCTCCAGGGCATCTAACACCAGACTGGTAACCCTCCTCTCTCTCCTCTCTCCAGGGCATCTAACACCAGACTGGTAGCAGCCGTTGGCAGCAGGAATGGAACAGAGGAGACTAAACTCTTGGTGCTGGACTTTGACCTCACTGACACCCAGAAGTGATGTCATTTAAAATGGACGTTATGTCATCGGGAAAGGATGCGAGGCAATCAAATAAGGACCCAATATCGTCATATGGGAACGGAAAGCTTGTGGTGATGAGGAGGAGGAGGAGGAGGGGGTGAGGAGGAGGAGGAGGAGGGGGTGAGGAGGAGGAGGAGGGGGTGAGGAGAGGAGGAGGAGGAGGAGGAGGAGGAGGGGTGAGGGGAGGAGGAGTGAGGGGGTGGGAGGAGGAGGAGGGGGTGATGAGGAGGTGGGGGTGATGAGGAGGAGGTGAGGAGGAGGAGGAGGTATGGAAGGACTGAGTGCAACTCCAAAATGTCCTCTTTCCTCCTCACCTCCTCCTCACAACCCTGGGCAACCAAACCGCCTCCTCATCACCTCCTCTTCACCCCCTCCTCCTCATCACCTCCTCTTCACCACCTCCTCCTCATCACAACCCTGGGCAACCAAACCCCCTCCTCCTCATCACAACCCTGGGCAGCCAAACCCCTCCTCCTCATCACAACCCTGGGCAGCCAAACCCCCTCCTCCTCATCACAACCCTGGGCAACCAAACCCCCTCCTCCTCATCACAACCCTGGGCAACCAAACCCCCTCCTCCTCATCACAACCCTGGGCAACCAAACCCCCTCCTCCTCATCACAACCCTGGGCAACCAAACCCCCTCCTCCTCATCACAACCCTGGGCAACCAAACCCCCGTATTTTCTGCCTGAACTAAAACACTGGTACTGACTGGCTGGCTGGCTGGCTGGCTTGCTGACTGGCTGACTGGCTGGCTGGCTCGCTGACTGGCTGACTGACTGGCTGACTGACTGGCTGACTGAATGACTGGCTGACTGAATGACTGGCTGACTGAATGACTGGCTGACTGAATGACTGGCTGACTGAATGGCTGGCTCACTGGCTGGCTGGCCGACTGACTGGCTGGCCGACTGACTGGCTGGCCGACTGACTGGCTGGCCGACTGACTGGCTGGCCGACTGACTGGCTGGCCGACTGACTGGCTGGCCGACTGACTGGCTGGCCGACTGACTGGCTGGCCGACTGACTGGCTGGCCGACTGACTGGCTGGCCGGCTGACTGGCTGGCCGACTGACTGACTGGCCGACTGACTGACTGGCTGGCCGACTGACTGACTGGCCGGCCGACTGACTGGCCGGCCGACTGACTGGCTGGCCGACTGACTGGCTGGCCGACTGGCTGGCTGGCTGGCTGGCTGGCCGACCGGCTGGCTGGCTGGCTGGCTGGCTGGCTGGCTGGCTGGCTGGCCCGACTGACTGACTGACTGGCTGGCTGACTGACTGACTGACTGACTGACCGGCTGACTGACCGGCTGACCGACCGACAGACTGATAACCCAAAGACCAAACAGAGTAACTACTGTAACTCCTCCCAGACTACTGCTGGATGTATAGATAGATATAGATGTATAGACTGCATATGAGGCAGATTACAGGTCTAGAGAGACACTGTTCCCAGATCTGTTTGGTCTTCAGCCAACCCCTCTGACTGGCATAATGGACTGCAGTAACTACAGGTCTGGGACCAGATCTATTGAACTGGAGAGATACTGGACTCTATGGATATGCCTGAAACCCTATTCCCTAATGTAGTACACTATATAGGGAATAGGGTCTATAGTAGTGCACTATATAGGGAATAGGGTCTATAGTAGTGTACTATATAGGGAATAGGGTCTATAGTAGTGCACTATATAGGGAATAGGGTCTATAGTAGTGCACTATATAGGGAATAGGGTCTATAGTAGTGCACTATATAGGGAATAGGGTCTATAGTGAGTGCACTATATAGGGATAGGGTCTATAGTAGTTGCACTATATAGGGAATAGGGTCTATAGTAGTGCACTATATAGGGAATAGGGTCTATAGTAGTGCACTATATAGGGAATAGGGTCTATAGTAGTGCACTATATAGGGAATAGGGTCTATAGTAGTGCACTATATAGGGAATAGGGTCTATAGTAATGCACTATATAGGGAATAGGGTCTATAGTAGTGCACTATATAGGGATTAGGGTCTATAGTAGTGCACTATATAGGGAGATTAGGGTCTATAGTAGTGCACTATATGAGGGAATAGGGTCTATAGTAGTGCACTATATAGGGAATAGGGTCTATAGTAGTGCACTATATAGGGAATAGGGTCTATAGTAGTGCACTATATAGAGATTAGGGTCTATAGTAGTGCACTATATAGGGAATAGGGTCTATAGTAGTTGCACTATATAGGGAATAGGGTCTATAGTAGTGCACTATATGGGTGCCAGACTCACCCTCTCAGCCAGTCTAATATATGCTGGATCCATATACAGAATGGAGGTCTGGAGTTTTCCTCATTGACCTACCCAGGAAAACCTCCTGGGCCCCAATGATATGCTGTTACTTAGACTTCAACTTGAGTACCAACTGGTTCCCCATGTAGTGCACTACTTTAGAGCCAGCTGACTGGGTCACTCCCCTAGGTCCTGGTCTAAAGTAGTATTACATGAAACCAGTGGGCTCAGGTAGTATCACTGAGGCCGGAGGTTTTCGCTGAAGCAGAGTGTGAGAGCTCTGTGTCGTTGGTAACGGTGCGTTTGTGATATAATGTAAATATAAATGTACATATGAAGATGTATAATGTTGTTTATGAAAAGAGAAACTGCAGAGGTTTGTTGGGGGAGAGAAACAGTTGAATAAAGTACAACTTTTATAAAATATATGCTGTGGTGGATTGTTTTATTGTTGCCCAATACACTGTTCTGGGGTCAGTTTTGTCTTCCCCACTAATAATTAGTATTGGGGGTCTGATCTAGATCCTGTTCTGGGGTCAGTTTCTGTTCTGGGGTCAGTTTCTGTTCTGGGGTCAGTTTGTTTTCCCCACTAACCAAGTGAGTATTTGGTGGAAGGGGGTCTGATCCTAGATCCTGTTCTGGGGTCAGTTTGTCTTTACTAATAGTGGTGTGGTGGAAGGGGGGTCTGATCTAGATCCTGTTCTGGTCAGTTTGTCTTCCCCCACTAATAATTAGTATTGGTGGAAGGGGTCTGATCTAGATCTGTTCTGGGGTCGGTTGTCTTCCCCACTAATTAGTATTGGTGGAAGGGGGTCTGATCTAGATCCTGTTCTGGGAATCAGTTTGTCTTCCCCACTAATAATTAAAGTATTGGTGGAAGGGGGTCTGATCTAGATCCTGTTCTGGGGTCAGTTTGTCTTCCCCACTAATAATTAGTATTGGTGGAAGGTGGGGTCTGATCCTAGATCCTGTTCTGAGATCGGTTGTCTTCCCCACTAATAGTGGTATTGGTGGAAGGGGGGTCTGATCCCTAGATCCTGTTCTGGGGTCAGTTTCTGTTCTGGGGTCAGTTTCTGTTCTGGGGTCAGTTTCTGTTCTGGGAGTCCCAGTTTCTGTTCTGGGGTCAGTTTCTGTTCTGGGGTCAGTTTTCCCCACTAATAGTGGTATTGGTGGAAGGGGGGGTCTGATCTAGATCCTGTTCTGGGGTCAGTTTGTTTTCCCCACTAATAATTAGTATTGGTGGAAGGGGGGGTCTGATCTAGATCCTGTTCTGGGGTCCAGTTTTCCCCACTAATAATTAGTATTGGTGGAAGGGTCTGATCCTAGATCCTGTTCTGGGGTCAGTTTCTGTTCTGGTCAGTTTCTGTTCTGGGGTCAGTTTTCCCCACTAATAATTAGTATTGGTGGAAGGGGGTCAGAATCTAGATCCTGTTCTGGGGTCAGTTTGTTTTCCCCACTAATAATTAGTATTGGTGGAAGGGGTCTGATCTAGATCCTGTTCTGGGGTCAGTTTCTGTTCTGGGGTCAGTTTCTGTTCTGGGGTCAGTTTGTTTTCCCCACTAATAATTAGTATTGGTGGAAGGGGGTCTGATCCTAGATCCTGTTCTGGGAGTCAGTTTGTCTTCCCCACTAATAATTAGTATTGGTGGAAGGGGGTCTGATCTAGATCCTGTTCTGGGGAGTTTGTCTTCCCCACTAATAATTAGTATTGGTGGAAGGGGGTCTGATCCTAGATCCTGTTCTGGGGTCAGTTTGTCTTCCCCACTAATAATTAGTATTGGTGGAAGAAGGTCTGATCCTAGATCCTGTTCTGGGGTCAGTTTGTCTTCCCACTAATTAGTATTGGTGGAAGGGGTCTGATCTAGATCCTGTTCTGGGGTCACTTCCCCACTAATAATTAGTATTGGTGGAAGGGGGGGTCTGATCCTAGATCCTGTTCTTTCTGTTCTGGTCAGTTTGTTCTTCAGTTTTCCCCACTAATAATTAGTATTGGTGGAAGGGGGGTCTGATCCTAGATCCTGTTCTGGGGTCAGTTTGTTTTCCCCACTAATAATTAGTATTGGTGGAAGGGGGGTCTGATCCTAGATCCTGTTCTGGGGTCAGTTTTCCCCACTAATAATTAGTATTGGTGGGGGGGGGTCTGATCTAGATCTGTTCTGGGGTCAGTTTCTGTTCTGGGGGTCAGTTTCTGTTCTGGGGTCAGTTTCTGTTCTGGGGTCAGTTTTTCCCCACTAATAATTAGTATTGGTGGAAGGGGGTCAGATCCTAGATCCTGTTCTGGGGTCAGTTTGTTTTCCCCACTAATAATTAGTATTGGTGGAAGGGGGGTCTGATCCTAGATCCTGTTCTGGGGTCAGTTTTTCCCCACTATGGTTAGTATTGGTGGAAGGGGGTCTGATCCTAGATCCTGTTCTGGGGTCAGTTTCTGTTCTGGGGTCAGTTTTTCCCCACTAATAATTAGTATTGGTGGAAGGGGGTCTGATCTAGATCCTGTTCTGGGGTCAGTTTGTCTTCCCCACTAATAATTAGTATTGGTGGAAGGGGAGGGTCTGATCTAGATCAGTTTCTGTTCTGGGGTCAGTTTGTTTTCCCCACTAATTAGTATTGGTGGAAGGGGGGTCTGATCCTAGATCCTGTTCTGGGGTCAGTTGTCTTCCCCCATAATAATTAGTATTGGTGGAAGGGGGTCTGATCCTAGATCCTGTTCTGGGGTCAGTTTGTCTTCCCACTAATAGTGGTATTGGTGGAAGGGGGTCTGATCTAGATCTGTACAATGGGAGAAATTCGTTTTCTCTTTAACTTGTTTGTGTTGCTCGTTCATATGAGCAGCTTTGCAAAACATCAGTAGCTTTTTAAAAGTGTTATCTTCTTTGTTGCTTTTTCCTGTTCTCTCACGTACCAACGCTATCACATGACCTCCGACTGATGTGTATGTGCTGTAATGACCTCTTAGTAGGGTAGGGTTTCTCCTCTCTTCCTGTCATTGACTTCTCCTCACAGGGACCGGAGAGGAGAGGGGACTGGGACCGGAAGAAGGAGCACAGAACCGGAGAGAGGGAGGGAACTGGGGCCGGAGAAGGGAGAGGGGCACAGGACCGGAGAGGAGGGCACAGGACGGAGAGGGAAGGGCACAGGGCCGGAGAGGAGAGGCACAAGGACCGGAGAGGGAGGCGGGGCACAGGACCGGGGGAGGAGGCGGGGGCACAAGGACCGGAAGAGGAGGGGGCTGGGGCCGGAGAGGAAGGGGGGGCACAAGGACCGGAGAGAGGAAGAGGGGGCACAGGGGCCGGAGAGGAGGGCACAAGGACGGAGAGAGAAGGGGGCACAAGGACCGGGAGAGGAGGGGGGGCACAGGGCCGGAGGGGAGGGGGCACAAGGACCGGAGAGGGGGAGGGCACAGGACCGAGGAGAGGAAGGGGGGCTGGGGCCGGAGAGGGAAGGGGGCACAAGGACCGGAGAGGGAGGGGCACAAGGACCGGAGAGGAGGGGGCACAGGGCCGGAGAGGAAGGGGGCTGGGGACAGAGAGGGGAGGGGGCACAGGACAGGAGAGAGAGAGCACAAGGCCGGAGAGAAGGGGGGCACAGGGGCCGGAGAGGGAGGGCACAGGACCGGGAGAGGGAGGGCACAAGGGCCGGAGAGAGGAGGAGGGCACAGGAGACCGGAGAGGGAGGGGCACAGGGCAGGAGGAAGGGGGCACAGGGACCGGAGAGGAAAGGGGGCTGGGGCCGAGGAGAGGGAAGGGGGCACAGGGCCGGAGGGGAGGGGGCACAAGGACCGGAGAGGGAAGGGGAGCTGGGACGGGAGAGGGAGGGGCACAGGGGCCGGAGAGGAGGGGGGCACAGGGCCGGAAGAGGAGGGAGCACAAGGACCGGAGAGAGGGGCACAAGGACCGGAGAGGAGAGGCTGGGGCCGGAGAGGGAGGGGCACAGGGCCGAGGAGGGAGGAGGGGGACCGGAGAGGAGGGAGGGGGAGCTGGGGCCGGAGAAGGGGAGGGCACAAGGACCGGAGAGAGGGAGGGGGCACAGGACCGGGGGAGAGGGAGGAGCTGGGGCGAGGAGGGAGGGGGGGCTGGGGCCGGAGGGAGGGGCACAGGACGGAGAGGAGGGTCTGCCGTCTCCTACTGAGAGGTCTGCCGTCTCCCCACTGAGGAGGGTCTGCCGTCTCCCACTGGTCTGCCGTCTCCTACTGAGGTCTGCCGTCTCCCACTGAGAGGGTCTGCCGTCTCCCACTGAGGAGGTCTGCCGTCTCCTACTGAGGAGGGGTCTGCCGTCTCCTACTGAGGAGGGTCTGCCGTCTCCCACTGAGGAGGGTCTGCCGTCTCCTACTGAGGGAGGTCTGCCGTCTCCCACTGAGGAGGGTCTGCCGTCTCACTGAGGAGGTCTGCCGTCTCCCACTGAGGAGGGTCTGCCGTCTCCCACTGAGGAGGTCTGCCGTCTCCCACTGAGGAGGTCTGCCGTCTCCCACTGAGGAGGTCTGCCGTCTCCCACTGAGGAGTCTGCCGTCTCCCACTGAGGAGGTCTGCCGTCTCCCACTGAGGAGGGTCTCCCACTGAGAGGGTCTGCCGTCTCCCACTGAGGAGGTCTGCCGTCTCCCACTGAGGGGGTCTGCCGTCTCCCTGAGGAGGGTCTCCCACTGAGGAGGGTCTGCCGTCTCCCACTGAGGAGGGTCTGCCGTCTCCACTGAGAGGGTCTGCCGTCTCCCCACTGAGGAGGTCTGCCGTCTCCCACTGAGGAGGGTCTGCCGTCTCCCACTGAGGAGGGTCTCCCACTGAGGAGGGTCTGCCGTCTCCCCACTGAGAGGTCTCCACTGAGGAGGGTCTGCCGTCTCCCACTGAGGTCTCCCACTGAGGAGGGTCTGCCGTCTCCCACTGAGGAGGGTCTCCCACTGAGGAGGGTCTGCCGTCTCCCACTGAGGAGGGTCTCCCACTGAGGAGGGGTCTGCCCGTCTCCCACTGAGAGGTCTGCCGTCTCCCACTGAGGAGGGTCTGCCGTCTCCCACTGAGGGTCTGCCGTCTCCCACTGAGGGTCTGCCGTCTCCCACTGAGGAGGGTCTGCCGTCTCCCACTGAGAGGGTCTGCCGTCTCCCACTGAGGAGGTCTGCCGTCTCCCACTGAGAGGGTCTCCCACTGAGGAGGGTCTGCCGTCTCCCACTGAGGAGGGTCTCCCACTGAGGAGGTCTGCCGTCTCCCACTGAGGAGGGTCTCCCACTGAGGAGGTCTGCCGTCTCCCACTGAGGAGGGTCTCCCACTGAGGAGGGTCTGCCGTCTCTCCCACTGAGGAGGTCTGCCGTCTCCCACTGAGGAGGGTCTGCCGTCTCCACTGAGGAGGGTCTGCCGTCTCCCACTGGGAGGGTCTCCCACTGAGGAGGTCTGCCGTCTCCCACTGAGGAGGGGTCTGCCGTCTCCTACTGAGGAGGGTCTGCCGTCTCCCACTGAGGGAGTCTGCCGTCTCCCACTGAGGAGGGTCTGCCGTCTCCCACTGAGGAGGGTCTGCCGTCTCCCACTGAGGAGAGGTCTGCCGTCTCCCACTGAGGAGGGTCTGCCGTCTCCCACTGAGGAGGGTCTGCCGTCTCCCACTGAGGAGGTCTGCCGTCTCCCACTGAGGAGGGTCTGCCGTCTCCACTGAGGAGGTCTGCCGTCTCCCACTGAGGAGGGTCTGCCGTCTCCCACTGAGGGAGGTCTGCCGTCTCCCTACTGAGGAGGGTCTGCCGTCTCCCACTGAGGAGGGTCTGCCGTCTCCCTACTGAGGAGGGTCTGCCGTCTCCCACTGAGGAGGGTCTGCCGTCTCCCACTGAGGAGGGTCTGCCGTCTCCCCACTGAGAGGGTCTGCCCCGTCTCCCACTGAGGAGGTCTGCCGTCTCCCACAAGGGAGGGTCTGCCGTCTCCCACTGAGAGGGTCTGCCGTCTCCCACTGAGGAGGAGTCTGCCGTCTCCCACTGAGGAGGTCTGCCGTCTCCCACTGAGGAGGTCTGCGTCTCCCACTGAGGAGGGGTCTGCCCGTCTCCCACTGAGGAGGGTCTGCCGTCTCCCCACTGAGGAGGGGTCTGCCGTCTCCCACTGAGGAGGGTCTGCCGTCTCCCACTGAGGAGGGTCTGCCGTCTCCCACTGAGGAGGTCTGCCGTCTCCCACTGAGGAGGGTCTGCCGTCTCCCACTGAGGAGGGTCTGCCGTCTCCCACTGAGGGGGCCGTCTCCCACTGAGGAGGGTCTGCCGTCTCCCCACTGAGGAGGGTCTGCCGTCTCCCACTGAGGAGGGTCTGCCGTCTCCCACTGAGAGGGTCTGCCGTCTCCCACTGAGGAGGGTCTGCCGTCTCCCACTGAGGAGGGTCTGCCGTCTCCCACTGAGAGGTCTGCCGTCTCCCACTGAGGAGGTCTGCCGTCTCCCACTGAGGAGGGTCTGCCGTCTCCCACTGAGGTCTGCCGTCTCCCACTGAGGGTCTGCCTTCTCCCACTGAGGAGGGTCTCCTACTGAGGAGGGTCTGCCGTTTCCTACTGAGTCTGCCGTTTCCCACTGAGGGTCTCCCCACTGAGGAGGGTCTCCCACTGAGAAGGTCTCCCACTGAGGGTCTGCCGTCTCCCACTGAGGAGGGTCTCCCACTGAGGGTCTGCCGTCTCCCACTGAGGAGGGTCTCCCACTGAGGAGGGTCTCCCACTGAGTCTGCCGTCTCTCTGCTCTCCCGAGGAGGGTCTCCGTCTCGAGGAGGGTCTGCCGTCTCCTACTGAGGAGGGTCTTTCCCTACTGAGGAGGGTCTGCCGTTTCCTACTGAGGAGGGTCTGCCGTTTCCTACTGAGGGTCCCGTTTCCTACTGAGGTCTCCCACTGGGTCTGCCGTCTCCCACTGGTCTGCCGTCTCCCACTGAGGAGGGTCTCCAACTGAGGGTCTGCCGTCTCCCACTGAGGAGGGTCTCCCACTGAGTCTGCCGTCTCCCGAGGAGGGTCTGCCGTCTCCTACTGAGGAGGGGTCTGCCGTCTCCCTGCTGAGGAGGGTCTGCCGTCTCCTACTGAGGAGGGTCACTGCCGTCTCCCTACTGAGGGGAGGGTCTGCCGTCTCCTACTGAGGAGGGTCTGCCGTCTCCTACTGAGGAGGGTCTGCCGTCTCCTACTGAGGAGGGTCTGCCGTCTCCCACTGAGGAGGGTCTGCCGTCTCCCACTGAGGAGGGTCTGCCGTCTCCCACTGAGGAGGGTCTGCCGTCTCCCACTGAGGAGGGTCTGCCGTCTCCCACTGAGGAGGGTCTGCCGTCTCCTACTGAGGAGGGTCTGCCGTCTCCCACTGAGGAGGGTCTGCCGTCTCCCACTGAGGAGGGTCTGCCGTCTCCTACTGAGGAGGGTCTGCCGTCTCCCACTGAGGAGGGTCTGCCCGTCTCCCACTGAGGAGGGTCTGCCGTCTCCTACTGAGGAGGGTCTGCCGTCTCCCACTGAGAGGGTCTGCCCGTCTCCACTGAGAGGTCACCCGTCTCCCACTGAGGAGGGTCTGCCGTCTCCCACTGAGGAGGTCACCGTCTCCCACTGAGGAGGTCTGCCGTCTCCCACTGAGGAGGGGTCTGCCGTCTCCCACTGAGGAGGTCTGCCGTCTCCCACTGAGGAGGTCTGCCGTCTCCCACTGAGGAGGGTCTGCCGTCTCCCACTGAGGAGGGTCTGCCGTCTCCCACTGAGGAGGTCTGCCGTCTCCCACTGAGGAGTCTGCCGTCTCCCACTGAGAGGTCTGCCGTCTCCCACTGAGGAGGGTCTGCCGTCTCCCACTGAGGAGGGTCTGCCGTCTCCCACTGAGGAGGTCTGCCTTCTCCCACTGAGGAGGTCTCCTACTGAGGAGGGTCTGCCGTTTCCTACTGGTCTGCCGTTTCCCACTGAGGAGGGTCTCCCACTGAGAGGTCTCCCACTGAGAGGTCTCCCACTGAGGTCTCCCACTGAGGGTCACCGTCTCCCACTGAGGTCTGCCGTCTCCCACTGAGGAGTCTGCGTCTCCCACTGAGGAGGTCTCCCACTGAGGTCTCCCCGCGAGGGTCTGCCGTCTCCTCTCCCGAGGAGGGTCTGCCGTCTCCCGAGGAGGTGCCGTCTCGAGGAGGGTCTGCCGTTCCTACTGAGGAGGTGCCGTTTCCTACTGAGGAGAGATGCCGTTTCCTACTGAGGGTCTGCCGTTTCCCTGCGAGGAGGGTCTCCCACTGAGGTCTGCCGTCTCCCACTGAGGTCACCCCGTCTCCCACTGAGGAGGTCTCCAACTGAGGGTCTGCCGTCTCCCACTGAGGAGGGTCTCCCACTGAGGGTCTGCCGTCTCCCGAGGAGGTCTGCCGTCTCCCGAGGAGGGGTCTGCCCGTCTCTACTGAGGAGGGTCTGCCGTCTCCTACTGAGGAGGGTCTGCCGTCTCCTACTGAGGAGGGTCTGCCGTCTCCTACTGAGGAGGGTCTGCCGTCTCCTACTGAGGAGGGTCTGCCGTCTCCTACTGAGGAGGGTCTGCCGTCTCCCACTGAGGAGGGTCTGCCGTCTCCCACTGAGGAGGGTCTGCCGTCTCCCACTGAGGAGGGTCTGCCGTTTCCCACTGAGGAGGGTCTGCCGTTTCCCACTGAGGAGGGTCTGCCGTTTCCCACTGAGGAGGGTCTGCCGTTTCCCACTGAGGAGGGTCTGCCGTTTCCCACTGAGGAGGGTCTGCCGTCTCCCACTGAGGAGGGTCTGCCGTCTCCCACTGAGGAGGGTCTCCCACTGAGGAGGGTCTCCCACTGAGGAGGGTCTCCCACTGAGGAGGGTCTCCCACTGAGGAGGGTCTCCCACTGAGGAGGGTCTCCCACTGAGGAGGGTCTCCCACTGAGGGTCTGCTGTAGTAATAATGTAGAGCAGATTTGGACCCTGTGCGCCCCTCCCTTATTCGGGCTAGAAAAAGCCATCAAATTTTACAACCATCTAAAAAGCATGTGACCTAAAACATTCCATCGCACTGCTCTACAATAACCAGAGAAGAGTCCCTCAGCCAGCTGGTTCTGAGGGCTCAGTTCACCAACCCCATTGTCACGTGTGCTCCTCTCCCAGGTCTCTAGGTCACCAGGCTGCTCGTTATGAGCACACCTGTCACTGCCGTAACGCTTCGTTATGACACTCACCTGACTCCATCACCTCCTTGATTACCTCCCTATAGATGTCCCTTTGGTTCCTTCCCCAGGCGTCCATTGTTTCTGTTTCATGTCTGTGCGTTGTTCGTGGTTTCCTCATTTGTTCATGCTGGTTATTTTAATAAATAATTCCCTCCTGAACGTGCTTCTTGACTCTCTGCTCACACGTCACACCCACAAAGCCTCAGGACCTTTCAGAACATCTGGCCCAAACAAATCAAAACACAAAGAAAAATATTGTTAAGACGTGACAAAAAAATCTAAGTAAACTTCAATGTTATTTGTCTCTAAACAGACAGCACTTGGTGGCAGACTGTCTGAACCCTGTGACTGATAAACTGAGAAAACACTGACTAGTCTGGCTATAGGGGGCCGGTGGATGCAGACCAGCCTGGCTGCCCAGAGAGGACAGTCTGGCTGTAGAGACCGGTCGTCACAGACCAACCTGGCTGCCCAGAGAGGACAGTCTGGCTGTAGAGACCGGTCGTCACAGACCAACCTGGCTGCCCAGAGAGGACAGTCTGGCTGTAGAGACCGGTCGTCGCAGACCAACCTGGCTGCCCAGAGAGGACAGTCTGGCTGTAGAGACCGGTCGTCGCAGACCAACCTGGCTGCCCAGAGAGGACAGTCTGGCTGTAGAGACCGGTCGTCGCAGACCAACCTGGCTGCCCAGAGAGGACAGTCTGGCTGTAGAGACCGGTCGTCGCAGACC
>NW_025749660.1:0-2500 GCF_021184085.1 Oncorhynchus gorbuscha | reverse complement strand
ACTACACGCGTGACGGCAGAGTTTGCAAAACAAATGCGCAGCTTATTGATACAAATCATCAAATCAAATGTATTTTATCAGCTGATGAGAAGGATTTATATCTCAAAGTGCTACAGAAACCCAGTTTCAGAAACCCCTAAACAGCAAAGTGCTGTACAGAAACCCAGCCTAAAAACCCCCAAACAGCAAAGTGCTGTACAGAAACCCAGCCTAAAAACCCCAAACAGCAAAGTGCTGTACAGAAACCCAGCCTAAAAACCCCAAACAGCAAAGTGCTGTACAGAAACCCAGCCTAAAACCCTAAACAGCAAAGTGCTACAGAAACCCAGCCTAAAACCCCAAACAGCAAAGTGCTGTACAGAAACCCAGCTCTGGTGTAAACCCCAAACAGCAAAGTGCTGCACAGAAACCCAGCCTAAAAACCCCCAAACAGCAAGCAATGCAGGTGTAGAAGCACGATAACGTTCATGACATCATTCTGCCAGGTTGGCCTACTTTGCAGTCAACATTTAATTGGGAAGGTTTTTTTGGGGGGCGAAAGGATCACTTTCATCCCAGATGTTATAAGCCTTATATCTTAATTTAGATTTAATTAATTTAATTTTGTTTACTCAGGTTGACGACTCGCACTATTGAGTTGCAATGTCCCATATTGTCATGTCTAAATCGACCTGAAATATCCACAGAATTCGTTTTTAGCGAAACAATTCGACAGGAAGGATACAGCTACATGTGTCCTTTACTGTTTGTGATGAACAAGGGCAGATGAGGAGATTTAGCAGAAATTATATAGTTACACCTGCGGAATATACTGCACATGAGCAGTCCACCATGTACATGCGCTCAGACTCGTGACCTGGTGCAACGATATAGTGACATCTAGTGTGGAAAATGCTTTAACTACAAGACATGATGGATACAAGATACGGATATAAGGTTTCTGTATCCCACCTGGCCTCCAACAAAAACAACAACAAAAAACGACGGATATTTCTGCAAACATTTAGTTTTGCCTTTTGTTAGACTGCCGCCTTGTCACGTTACTGGTGTAATCTTCTTCTGATGTGTTGTACACAAGCTGTTCCGATGTATTGCATCCTCTCAGTAGGCTATAAAAAGCATTGTCCCCTTACAAACTTCATGTTGTACACAAGCCTCTTTTGTGACAGATATACCTAAAACACAAATAGCTCAAGACCAATTATGATTTGAATTGTCCTTCTTCTTGTAGCTCAGTTGGTAGAGCATGGCGCTTGTAACGCCAGTGTAGTGGGTTCGATCCCCGGGACCACCCATACGTAGAATGTATGCACACATGACTGTAAGTCGCTTTGGATAAAAGCGTCTGCTAAATGGCATATATATATAATTGTGGATTAATAACCACATGATCCATATTGATTTGAGATGATACACGACAGGACAACTCCATAACGTGTCTATGAACTTTAACCTCTTTATTAGACATGACATAACACAGGTTACATAGTGGTTATAACCTCCTTATTTATACAAATACAAGCCTTATTCAGACATTTTAAGACTTTGCACGATCCTTGCCAACTTGTTTGTAAATATTTGTTCGCTTTTTTTTCTTCTGTTGTTGCTGTGTTATTTAAAATAAAATAAAACTCTGAGGACATTAAAGTGAATCTGAGTGTTACCACGTGTTGAAATGTCCCGTTGAAATGCCCGTTAAAGTGAATCTGTAGCGTTATCGTGTTGAAATGTCCCGTTACTAATGGGGACATTTCAACACGATAACACTCAGATTCACTTTAATGTCCTCAAGTTGTTTTTTTCTTCTGTCGTTGTATTTATAATAAATGGACCAACCCAGGACCCGTAGACCGACTGGACGGCCACAGAGGAGACAAGTCGCCTTCCGCATCGGGATAATAACCTG
The DNA here is from genome assembly GCF_021184085.1 of Oncorhynchus gorbuscha. Lineage (NCBI taxonomy): Eukaryota > Metazoa > Chordata > Actinopteri > Salmoniformes > Salmonidae > Oncorhynchus > Oncorhynchus gorbuscha. The sequence goes on along the minus strand of NW_025749660.1, from coordinate 594 downwards.
TATCATCTACACCAGTCTAAACATGTCAGTGACCAAAGCCAGACATAATCATTTACTTATTTAATTATAACTATCACTGCGCGTCTGCAGTCACAGGAGTTGAACACGGACAACTGTTGTCTTCTTTCCCCAAAGTGTTTAAGGCCTGGGTTCAGTGCACATTTTTTCAAAACTATGAAAACAAAACTGACTTAGTTTTCCTATTTTCCAGGCAACGTTTCTCAGGAAAAATGTTGAGCAACGTCATAGAAAGAAACCAAATTATTTATTTTTAACATATTCCCACAGAATAAGATTCCACAGCCGCAAAGTCAAAATTGTTTCGGGGTTTTATTTTATTTTAACCTTTTTTTTTTTTTTAAACCAGGCAAGTCAGTTAAATACAAATTTTATTTTCAATGACGGCCCGGGAACAGTGGGGTTAACTGCCTTGTTCAGGGGCAGAAGGACAGATTTGTACCTTGTCAGCTCAGGGATTTAATCTTGCAACCTTTCGGTTACTAGTCCAACACTCTAACTACTAGGCTACCATACCTGCCTCTACACTCTAACCACTAGGCTACCCTGCCACCTCTACACTCTAACCACTAGACT
>NW_025749659.1:7500-23419 GCF_021184085.1 Oncorhynchus gorbuscha | reverse complement strand
CACGCACGCACCACGCCCACGCCCACACACGCACACACACACACACACACACACACACACACACACACACACACACACACACACACACACACACACACACACACACACACACACACACACACACACCGCTAAGTGTCTCACTCTTCTTTGCATACACTGAGATTTAGAAGAGTGAGAGAGAGGGAGGGGAGGGAGGAGGGAGGGAGGGAGGGAGGGAGGAGGGAGGGAAAGAGTGAGAGAGAGGGAGGGAGGGAAAGAGTGAGAGAGACCATATTAGAGAGACATATTTCCCTCAGATTACAGATCCACAAAGAATTCGAAAACAAATCCAATTTTGATAAACTCCCATATCTACTGGGTGAAATACCAGTGTGCCATCACAGCAGCAAGATGTGACCTGTTGCCACTAGAAAAGGGCAACCAGTGAAGAACAAACACCATTGTAAATACATCCCATATTTATGTTTATTTATTTTCCCTTGTGTACTTTAACCATTTGTACATTGTTACAACACTGTATATATATACACATATACATATATATATATATATATATATACATATATATATATATATATATATATATATATATATATATATATATATATATATATATATATATATATATATATATATATATATATATATATATATGTATGTGTGTGTGTGTGTGTGTGTGTGTGTATAATATGACATTTGCAATGTCTTTGTTTTGAAACTTCTGTATGTGTAATGTTTTACTGTTCATTTTTATTGTTTTATTTCACTTTTGTATATTATCTAGAGAGAGAGAGAGAGAGAGAGAGAGAGAGAGAGAGAGAGAGAGAGAGAGAGAGAGAGAGAGAGAGAGAGAGATATGAGATATCTCAGAATGTCTTCTGTTGCTAAGTGGGTTAGAGAGAGGGCCCCTGTGGACAGTGGCACTGTGTCAAATCTGTGTTTATTTATAATGATTAAAGAGATCAGTGTATATACACAATGGGTTATATCTGCACTATTCCCTATATAGTGCACTACTTTAGACCAGAGCCCTATTCCCTATATAGTGCACTACTGTGAAGTAATTACAATTTAGCAGATTAACACTGGAGTGATGGATGAGCAGATGATGGTGTGTAAGTAGTAATACTGGTGTGCAAAAGAGCAAAATAAGTAAATAAAAACAATATGGGGATGAGGTAGGTAGTTGGGTGGCTGTTTACAGATGGGCTGTTTACTGATGGGCTGTGTATATCTGCAGCGATCGGTAAGCTGCTCTGACAGCTGATGCTTAAAGTTTCCCCGAGCTGACAAGATACAAACTCTGTCGTTAAAAAAATGTGTGGGCCTGGCGTACAGTACTGTGTGTGTGTGTGTGTGATGAAACTTCCAGTACTCATAGTCTCCATGCTGCCACTGGAACACTGGCACAATTACAGCTAGATGTAACAATCTGCCAAGTCTGTACACACACACACACACACACACACACACACACACACACACACACACACACACACACACACACACACACACACACACACACACACACACACACACACACACACACACACACACACACACACACACACACACACACACACACACACACACATGAGGTATGTATTGTGTTTGTGAAATAGTGTGTGTGTTGTGAGGTGAGTGTGTGTTTGTACATATGATAGCTCCTCTGACTCCATTAGACAACATTACTGGCTCCCTGTGAACTGAGATTAAGACTGGGGAGGATGAGACACACACACACACACACACACACACACACACACACACACACACACACACACACACACACACACACACACACACACACACACACACACACACACACACACACACACACACACACACACACACACACACACACACACACACACACACACACACACACACACACACACACAGTACTGTATGCCAGGCCCACACATTTCACACATCGTCGCAACAGGTGATGTATTTACAGCTCCAGCTCTCTTCCAAGGAGGTGTGTTGTGAATGAGGTGTGTGTTGTGAATGAGGTGTGTGTTGTGAATGAGGTGTGTGTTGTGAATGAGGTGTGTGTTGTGAATGAGGTGTGTGTGTTGTGAATGAGAGATGTGTTTTGAATGAGGTGTGTGTGTGTTGTGAATGAGGTGTGTGTGTGTGTTGTGAATGAGGTGTGTGTGTGTTGTGAATGAGGTGTGTGTGTGTTGTGAATGAGGTGTGTGTGTGTTGTGAATGAGGTGTGTGTGTGTTGTGAATGAGGTGTGTGTGTGTTGTGAATGAGGTGTGTGTGTGTTGTGAATGAGGTGTGTGTGTGTGTTGTGAATGAGGGTGTGTGTGTTGTGAATGAGTGTGTGTGTGTTGTGAATGAGGTGTGTGTGTGTTGTGAATGAGGTGTGTGTGTTGTGAATGAGGTGTGTGTGTGTTGTGAATGAGGTGTGTGTGTTTTGAATGAGGTGTGTGTGTTGTGAATGAGGTGTGTGTGTGTTGTGAATGAGGTATGTGTGTGTTGTGAATGAGGTATGTGTGTGTTGTGAATGAGGTGTGTGTGTGTGTTGTGAATGAGTGTGTGTGTGTTGTGAATGAGGTGTGTGTGTGTTTGAATGAGGTGTGTGTGTTGTGTTATGAGGTATGTTTGTGTTTTGTGAATGAGGTGTGTGTGTTGTGAATGAGGTGTGTGTTGTGAATGAGTGTGTGTGTGTTGTGAATGATGTGTGTGGGTGTTGTGAATGAGTTGTCTGTGTGTTGTGAATGAGGTTTGTGTTTGTTGTGAATGAAGTGTGTGTGTGTTGTGAATGAGGTGTGTGTGTGGTGAATGAGGTGTGTGTGTTTTGAATGATGTGTGTGGGTGTTGTGAATGAGTTGTGTGTGTTGTGAATGAGGTGTGTGTGTTGTGAATGAGGGGTGTGTGTGGTGAATGAGGGGTGTGTGTGTGGTGAATGAGGGGTGTGTGTTGTGAATGAGGGTGTGTGTTGTGAATGAGGGGTGTGTGTTGTGAATGAGGGGTGTGAGTTGTGAATGAGGGGTGTGTGTTGTGAATGAGGGGTGTGTGTGGTGAATGGGGGGTGTGGTGAATGAGGGGTGTGTGTTGTGAATGAGGGGTGTGTGTTGTGAATGAGGGGTGTGTGTTGTGAATGAGGGGTGTGTGTTGTGAATGAGGGTGTGTGTTGAGAAATGAGGGGAGCTGTGTTGTGAATGAGGCCCCTTCTCTCTGACTGTGTGACTGAGAGACAGTTTCAGTGGGGTGAACACAGGGCCTATCAGACACCGGACCAGGAAGTGCCATTTGTGCGGCTCTGAGGTGGGGCGCCATTACGGGTCCAGTCTCCCTGTGTCTGACTCCATTAGACAACATTTCTGGCTCTCCTGTGAACTGAGATTAAGACTGGGGACTCAGATGAGACACACACAAACAACACCACACAAACAACTACTGTCTTTGCTGCCTTTCACAGAGATGGTCTCACACACACACACATCATCTACACACACAGCACCTTTCACACACACACACACACACACACATCACACACCACTGCCTTTCACACAGATGGTCTGACAACACACCACTACTATCATCTACTGACACACACACATGGTCTGACACACACACCACACACACACACACACACACACACACACTGACACACACACACATCGACCGTTTCACACAGCCTCCTCCCGTCAGACAGAAAGGTCCACAGATTGAGAAAGAGGGTGAGAGCTGAGGAATATAAATGGCCTGACAGGCCTGCCTTTCTCTCTGACTCCCGCGGTCTGACTGAGAGAGACAATCAGTGGGGTGAACATCCAGGGCCTTTCAGACACCGGACCAGGAAGTGCCTGCGGCTCTGCCCTACTATCATCTAATGGGTCCAGTCTCCCCTGTGTCAGGAAATAGCTCTCAGAGGTAATGGTTCTGTGCTTTACTCAGAGAGATCTGAGACATAGAGGTGTAGTGAACCATCCAGCTGGGAAATGATCTGACAACACTACAATCATCTACTGACATCCAGCTGTCTTTCACAGAGATGGTCTGACAACACTACCACTACTATCATCTACTGACATCCAGCTGCCTTTCACAGAGATGATCTGACAACACTACAATCATCAACTGACATCCAGCCTTTCACAGAATAGCAACAACACCACTACAATCATCTACTGACATCCAGCTGCCTTTCACAGAGATGGTCTGACAACACTAACACTACTATCATCTACTGACACCCAGCTGCCTTTCACAGAGATGATCTGACAACACTACAATCATCTACTGACATCCAGCTGCCTTTCACAGAGATGTCTGACACTACCACTACTATCATCTACTGACACCCAGCTGTCTTTCACAGAGATGGTCTGACAACACTACCACTACTATCATCTACTGACACCCAGCTGCCTTTCACAGAGATGGTCTGACAACACTACAATCATCAACTGACATCCAGCTGCCTTTCACAGAGATTGTCTGACACTACCACTACTATCATCTACTGACATCCAGCTGCCTTTCACAGAGATGATCTGACAACACTACCACTACTATCATCTACTGACATCCAGCTGCCTTTCACAGAGATGATCTGACAACACTACTATCATCTACTGACATCCAGCTGTCTTTCACAGAGATGATCTGACAACACTACCACTACTATCATCTACTGACATCCAGCTGCCTTTCACAGAGATGATCTGACAACACTACCACTACTATCATCTACTGACATCCAGCTGCCTTTCACAGGCATGGTCTGACAACACTACCACTACTATCATCTACTGACATCCAGCTGTCTTTCACAGAGATTGTCTGACACTACCACTACTATCATCTACTGACACCCAGCTGTCTTTCACAGAGATGGTCTGACACTACCACTACTATCATCTACTGACATCCAGCTGCCTTTCACAGAGATGGTCTGACAGCACTACCACTACTATCATCTACTGACATCCAGCTGTCTTTCACAGAGATTGTCTGACACTACCACTACTATCATCTACTGACATCCAGCTGCCTTTACAGGCATGGTCTGACAACACTACCACTACTATCATCTACTGACATCCAGCTGCCTTTCACAGAGATGGTCTGACAGCACTACCACTACTATCATCTACTGACATCCAGCTGTCTTTCACAGAGATGGTCTGACAACACTACCACTACTATCATCTACTGACACCCAGCTGCCTTTCACATAGATGGTCTGACAACAACCACTACAATCATCTACTGACATCCAGCTGCCTTTCACAGAGATTGTCTGACAACCACTACTATCATCTACTGACATCCAGCTGCCTTTCACAGAGATGGTCTGACAACACTACCACTACTATCATCTACTGACATCCAGCTGCCTTTCACAGAGATGATCTGACAACACTACTATCATCTACTGACATCCAGCTGTATTTCACAGAGATGATCTGACAACACTACCACTACTATCATCTACTGACATCCAGCTGCCTTTCACAGAGATGGTCTGACAACACTACCACTACTATCATCTACTGACATCCAGCTGTCTTTCACAGAGATGGTCTCACACTACCACTACTATCATCTACTGACACCCAGCTGCCTTTCACAGAGATTGTCTGACACTACCACTACTATCATCTACTGACACCCAGCTGCCTTTCACAGAGATTGTCTGACACTACCACTACTATCATCTACTGACATCCAGCTGTCTTTCACAGAGATGGTCTGACAACACTACCACTACTATCATCTACTGACATCCAGCTGTCTTTCACAGAGATGGTCTGACAACACTACCACTACTATCATCTACTGACACCCAGCTGCCTTTCACAGAGATTGTCTGACAACACTACCACTACTATCATCTACTGACATGTGTGTGTTTTATTCATGAAGGTTGGTTGGTTGACTGGTTGACTGGCTGGCTGGTTGGCTGGCTGGCTGGTTGGTTGGTTGGCTGGCTGGTTGGCTGGCTGGCTGGTTGGCTGGCTGGTTGGCTGGTTAGTTGGCTGGTTGGCTGGCTGGCTGGCTGGTTGGCTGGCTGGCTGGCTGGTTGGCTGGCTGGCTGGCTGGTTGGCTGGCTGGTTGGCTGGCTGGCTGGCTGGCTGGCTGGCTGGTTAGTTGGCTGGCTGGCTGGTTGGCTGGTTGGTTGGCTGGTTGGCTGGCTGGTTAGTTGGCTGGTTGGCTGGTTGGCTGGCTGGCTGGCTGGCTGGTTGGCTGGTTAGTTGGCTGGTTGGATGGCTGGTTGGTTGGCTGGTTAGTTGGCTGGTTGGTTGACTGGTTGACTGGTTGACTGGCTGGCTGGTTGGCTGGATAGTTGGCTGGTTGGCTGGCTGGCTGGTTGGTTGGCTGGTTAGTTGGCTGGTTAGTTGGCTGGTTGGATGGCTGGGCTGGTTGGCTGGTTAGTTGGCTGGTTAGTTGGCTGGTTGGTTGCCTGGTTAGTTGGCTGGTTAGTTGGCTGGTTGGCTGGCTGGTTAGTTGGCTGGTTTGTTGGCTGGTTGGTTGGCTGGCTGGTTGGCTGGTTGGTTAGTTGGCTGGTTGGCTGGATGGTTGGCTGGTTGGTTAGTTGGCTGGCTGGTTGATTAGTTGGCTGGTTAGTTGGCTACTGTTGGTAGCTATATAGTTGGTTCTGGTTTGTCTGGCTGGTCTGGCTGGCTGGTTGGCTGTATAAACCACCTCCTCTCCTCTCTGGGTTCTGTATAAACCACCTCCTCTCCTCTCTGGCTGGTTCTGGCTGGTTCTGGTTGGCTGGTTGGTTAGTCTGGCTGTATAAACCACCTGGTTCTCTGGGTTGGTTAAACCACCTCCTAGTCACTCTCTGGGTTCTGTATAAACCATGGCCCCGTCTGCTCCTGTATAAATGCCCTCCTCTCCTCTCTGGGTTCTGTATAAACCACCTCCTCTCCTCTCTGGGTTCTGTATAAACCACCTCCTCTCCTCTCTGGGTTCTGTATAAACCCTCCTCTCCTCTCTGGGTTCTGTATAAACCACCTCCTCTCCTCTCTGGGTTCTGTATAAACCACCTCCTCTCCTCTCTGGGTTCTGTATAAACCACCTCCTCTCCTCTCTGGGTTCTGTATAAACCACCTCCTCTCCTCTCTGGGTTCTGTATAAACCACCTCCTCTCCTCTCTGGGTTCTGTATAAACCACCTCCTCTCCTCTCTGGGTTCTGTATAAACCACCTCCTCTCCTCTCTGGGGTAAACCACCTCCTCTCCTCTCTGGGTTCTGTATAAACCACCTCCTCTCCTCTGGGTTCTGTGTAAACCACCTCCTCTCCTCTCTGGGTTCTGTATAAACCACCTCCTCTCCTCTCTGGGTTCTGTATAAACCACCTCCTCTCCTCTCTGGGTTCTGTATAAACCACCTCCTCTCCTCTCTGGGTTCTGTATAAACCACCTCCTCTCCTCTCTGGGTTCTGTATAAACCACCTCCTCTCCTCTCTGGGTTCTGTATAAACCACCTCCCTCCTCTCTGGGTTCTGTATAAACCACCTCCTCTCCTCTCTGGGTTCCGTATATACCACCTCCTCTCCTCTCTGGGTTCCGTATATACCACCTCCTCTCCTCTCTGGGTTCTGTATAAACCACCTCCTCTCCTCTCTGGGTTCCGTATATACCACCTCCTCTCCTCTCTGGGTTCTGTATAAACCACCTCCTCTCCTCTCTGGGTTCTGTATAAACCACCTCCCTCTCCTCTGGGTTCTGTATAAACCACCTCCTCTCCTCTCTGGGTTCTAAAACCATAAACCACCTCCTCTCCTCTCTGGGTTCTGTATAAACCACCTCCTCTCCTCTCTGGGTTCTGTATAAACCACCTCCTCTCCTCTCTGGGTTCTGTGTAAACCACCTCCTCTCCTTTACCACTCTCTCCTCCTCTCTACTCTCATTTTTCTCCTTTGCTCCTCCTCCCTATATGGATCCCCCTCCCCCTCTAAATCTCTCCCACTCTAAATCTCTCTCCCTTCCTTAGTTCCTCTCTCGCCTATCTTTCTCCTCCGTCTCCCTCTCGTTCTCTCTCCCTCTTTATCTCTCTACCCACTTCCACCCCCCACCCTCCTTTCCCCCTCTCTCCCTTCCCCGTTCTCCCTCCATCTCCCTCTCATTCTCTCTCTCCCTCTTTCTCCTCTACTCTTCAAAGGGAAAATGGATGAGTCTCTCTGGCAGCAGGGTTGTGAGGGCGTTAGTCCATCTCAGTCAACACACACACAGGACGTGTGATAACACCAATCAGTTGGCCTGTCAGTGGCAGTCAGGGTTTATGGGGGCATTATGGAAGGTGAAGCAGCAGTCTGCAGTCCATTTGGCCAGCCATATAACTGTCTCTGTGTGTGTGTGTGTGTGTGTGTGTGTGTGTGTGTGTGTGTGTGTGTGTGTGTGTGTGTGTGTGTGTGTGTGTGTGTGTGTGTGTGTGTGTGTGTGTGTGTGTGTGTGTGTGTGTGTGTGTGTGTGTGTTATGCCAGCCATATAACAGCAGCAGAACAGCTGAACAGTGAGTCTGTCTCTGAACATCTCAGGTGGAAGATGCCAACAAAAGAGAAAAATAGAGAAAGAGGGATGGAGGCAGAGATGGAGAGGGAGGGATGGGGAGGGAGGGATGGGGAGGGAGGGATGGGGAGGGAGGGATGGAGAGGGAGGGAGGGAGGCAGAGATGGAGAGGGAGGGAGGGATGGAGAGGGAGGGATGGAGAGAGGGAGGGATGGGGAGGGAGGGATGGGGAGGGAGGGATGGAGAGGGAGGGATGGGGAGGGAGGGATGGGGAGGGGGGAGGGATGGGGAGGGAGGGATGGAGAGGGAGGGATGGGGAGGGAGGGATGGGGAGGGAGGGATGGGGAGGGAGGGATGGGGAGGGAGGGATGGAGAGGGAGGGATGGGGAGGGAGGGAGGGATGGAGAGGGAGGGATGGGGAGGGAGGGATGGAGGGATGGAGAGGGAGGGAGGGAGGCAGAGATGGAGAGGGAGGGAGGGATGGAGAGGGAGGGAGGGATGGGGAGGGAGGGAAGGAGGCAGAGATGGAGAGAGGGAGGGAGGGATGGGGAGGGAGGGATGGGGAGGGAGGGAGGGAGGCAGAGATGGAGAGGGAGGGAGGGATGGGGAGGGAGGGATGGGGAGGGAGGGATGGAGAGGGAGGGATGGAGAGGGAGGGAGGGAGGCAGAGATGGAGAGGGGGAGGGATGGAGAGGGAGGGAGGGATGGGGAGGGAGGGAAGGAGGCAGAGATGGAGAGGGAGGGAGGGATGGGGAGGGAGGGATGGGGAGGCAGAGATGGAGAGGGAGGGATGGGGAGGGAGGGAGGGAGGCAGAGTTGGAGAGGGAGGGATGGGGAGGGAGGGAGGGAGGCAGAGATGGAGAGGGAGGGAGGGATGGAGAGGGAGGGAGGGATGGGGAGGGAGGGATGGAGAGGGAGGGATGGGGAGGGAGGGATGGGGAGGGAGGGAGGGATGGAGAGGGAGGGATGGAGAGGGAGGGATGGAGAGGGAGGGATGGGGAGGGAGGGATGGGGAGGGGAGGGAGGGATGGAGAGGGAGGGATGGAGAGGGAGGGATGGAGAGGGAGGGAGGGAGGCAGAGATGGAGAGGGAGGGAGGGATGGAGAGGGAGGGAGGGATGGGGAGGGAGGGAAGGAGAGGGAGGGAGGCAGAGATGGAGAAGGAGGGAGGGATGGAGAGGGAGGGATGGAGAGGGAGGGATGGAGGCAGAGATGGAGAGGGAGGGAGGTAGAGACGGGGAGGGAGGGATGGAGGTAGAGATGGGGAGGGAGGGAGGGATGGAGGCAGAGATGGGGAGGGAGGGAGGGATGGAGGTAGAGATGAGGAGGGAGGGAGGGATGGAGGTAGAGATGAGGAGGGAGGGAGGAATGAGGTAGAGATGGGGAGGGAGGGAGGGATGGAGGCAGAGATGAGGCGGGAGGGAGGGATGGAGGTAGAGATGAGGAGGGAGGGAGGGATGGAGGCAGAGATGGGGAGGGAGGGATGGTGGTAGAGGTGGGGAGGGAGGGAGGGATGGAGGTAGAGATGGGGAGGGAGGGGGGGATGGAGGCAGAGATGGGGAGGGAGGGGGAGGGGATGGAGGTAGAGATGGGGAGAGGGAGGGAGGGAGGGAGGGATGGAGGTAGAGGTGGGGAGGGAGGGATGGAGGCAGAGATGGGGAGGGAGGGATGGAGGCAGAGATGGGGAGGGAGGGAGGGATGGAGGTAGAGATGGGGAGGGAGGGAGGGATGGAGGCAGAGATGGGGAGGGAGGGAGGGATGGAGGTAGAGATGGGGAGGGAGGGAGGGATGGAGGTAGAGATGGTGAGGGAGGGAGGGATGGAGGTAGAGATGGGGAGGGAGGGAGGGATGGAGGTAGAGATGGGGAGGGAGGGAGGGATGGAGGTAGAGGTGGGGAGGGAGGGATGGAGGCAGAGATGGGGAGGGAGGGAGGGATGGAGGTAGAGATGGGGAGGGAGGGAGGGATGGAGGTAGAGATGGTGAGGGAGGGAGAGATGGAGATAGAGATGGGGAGGGAGGGATGGAGGCAGAGATGGGGAGGGAGGGAGGGATGGAGGTAGAGATGGGGAGGGAGGGATGGAGGTAGAGATGGTGAGGGAGGGAGAGATGGAGATAGAGATGGGGAGGGAGGGATGGAGATAGAGATGGGGAGGGAGAGATGGAGATAGAGATGGGGAGGGAGGGATGGAGGCAGAGATGGGGAGGGAGGGAGGGATGGAGGCAGAGATGAGGAGGGAGGGAGCGATGGAGGTAGAGATGGGGAGGGAGGGATGGAGGTAGAGGTGTCTGTGTGTGTCTGTGTGTGTCTGTATGTGTGTGTCTGTGTGTGATAGCCTCGTTCGGTTTCACATAACGAGCTGAATTAAGACCTTAAACAGCAATTTTAAGTCAATCAAATCTGGTTTAACATTAAGACATGAGCATATGGCAGAATATGGAGCGTTGCCAAGCAAGGCACAAGCTGTTTCCACTACAGAGAAGAACATATTTTATATTACAGAGTGAAAAGTTAAATAAAGGAAACTTGTAACAGAATAAAAAATATTCAAAAAATATTCATCCTGTTTGCAACAAGGCACTAAAGTAATACTGCAAATAAAATGTGGCAAAGAAATTCACTTTTTGTTCTGAATACAAAGTGTCATGTTTGGGGCAAATCCAATACAACTCATTACTGAATACCACTCTCCGTATTTACAATCATAGTGGTGGCTGCATCATGTTATGAGTACACTTGTAATCATTAAGGACTAGGAAGATTTTCAGGATAAAAACAGAGAATGACCATTTTACCAGTATACCAAATATTTGTTTAGATTGGGAGGCCAGCAGTGGGTCCTATGATCAGGTTAACAGCAGTGCAGTACATAGGGAATAGAGCAGTCCTGTGATCAGGTTAACAGTAGTGCAGTACATAGGGAATAGAGCAGTCCTGTGATCAGGTTAACAGCAGTGCAGTACATAGGGAATAGAGCAGTCCTGTGATCAGGTTAACAGCAGTGCAGTACATAGGGAATAGAGCAGTCCTGTGATCAGGTTAACAGCAGTGCAGTACATAGGGAATAGAGCAGTCCTGCGATCAGGTTAACAGCAGTGCAGTACATAGGGAATAGAGCAGTCCTGTGATCAGGTTAACAGCAGTGCAGTACATAGGGAATAGAGCAGTCCTGTGATCAGGTTAACAGCAGTGCAGTACATAGGGAATAGAGCAGTCCTGTGATCAGGTTAACAGTAGTGCAGTACATAGGGAATAGAGCAGTCCTATGATCAGGTTAACAGTAGTGCAGTACATAGGGAATAGACCAGTCCTATGATCAGGTTAACAGTAGTGCTCTATAGAGGGAATAGAGCAGTCCTATGATCAGGTTAACAGTAGTGCTCTATAGAGGGAATAGAGCAGTCCTATGATCAGGTTAACAGTAGTGCAGTACATAGGGAATAGACCAGTCCTATGATCAGGTTAACAGTAGTGCTCTATAGAGGGAATAGACCAGTCCTATGATCAGGTTAACAGTAGTGCTCTATAGAGGGAATAGACCAGTCCTATGATCAGGTTAACAGTAGTGCTCTATAGAGGGAATAGACCAGTCCTATGATCAGGTTAACAGTAGTGCTCTATAGAGGGAATAGAGCAGTCCTATGATCAGGTTAACAGTAGTGCTCTATAGAGGGAATAGAGCAGTCCTATGATCAGGTTAACAGTAGTGCACTGTAGAGGGACATTTGGGACCCATACATTCTACATCATTAAACAAGTCCAAACAAGTGGCCTTGGAGCTCTGATCTCTCTCCCCAATTACAGCAGGGGTGGAGGAAGCTACCCGCCCCAGAGAGAGAAAGAGAGAGAGAGAGATAGAGGAGGGTCTTGTGGGAGCCCTCTACCTATCCTAGTGGGTCGGAAACAACACAAACAAAGCTGCTCTGAGATTGGTTCTGTTGATTGGAATAGAATGGAAGAATGGAATCTCCACGGCAACAACAACACCCAACACTGTAGAATTATGGGTCTGGGCTAGCTTTTGCAAATCATCTTGGGACTTAGAAAATGGAGGATGGAAAGATAGAGAGAGGGAAGAACGGAAGGATGTGCTTTTCCTGTAGCGAGAAAAGAGAGAGAGAGAGAGAGAGAGAGGGATATCTTCTGTTTCATTGATCTCTTCTGGCTCTCAAACGATTCCCTTCGCGGGAATGGTGTGTGTGTGTGTGTGTATACTCTCCATGGCAGTCTGTACGTCACACACACACACACACACACACACACACACACACACACACACACACACACACACACACACACACACACACACACACACACACACACACACACACACACACACACACACACACACACACACACACACACACACACACACACACACACACACACCTGCATCAGAGATAACATCTGAACTCATTAGGGAAACATTCCATCCACTATGAACTACCATTCCATCCCTCATTTCATTTATCCATCTACCTTCTTCAAAATCCACCATTCTGTTTCTTTCCATTCCTCATAAACTACCATCAATAACACATACCATTTCATCATATTCCTCTCTATCCCTCCCTCTGTGTCGGGTTATCCCTCTGTGTTGGGTTATCCCTCTCTATCCCTCCCTCTGTGTCGGGTTATCCCTCTGTGTTGGGTTATCCCTCTCTATCCCTCCCTCTGTGTTGGGTTATCCCTCTGTGTTGGGTTATCCCTCTCTATCCATCCCTCTGTGTTGGGTTATCCCTCTCTATCCATCCCTCTGTGTTGGGTTATCCCTCTCTATCCATTCCTCTGTGTTGGGTTATCCCTCCCTCTGTTCCTCTGTGTTGGGTTATCCCTCTCTATCCCTCCCTCTGTTCCTCTGTGTTGGGTTATCCCTCTCTATCCCTCCCTCTGTTCCTCTGTGTTGGGTTATCCCTCTCTATCCATCCCTCTGTTCCTCTGTGTTGGGTTATCCCTCTCTATCCATCCCTCTGTTCCTCTGTGTTGGGTTATCCTCTCTATCCATCCCTCTGTGTTGGGTTATCCTCTCTATCCATCCCTCTGTGTTGGGTTATCCTCTCTATCCCTTCCTCTGTGTTGGGTTATCCCTCTCTATCCATCCCTCTGTGTTGGGTTATCCTCTCTATCCCTTCCTCTATTCCTCTGTGTTGGGTTATCCTCTCATCCATCCCTCTGTGTTGGGTTATCCCTCTCTATCCCTCCCTCTTTGTTGGGTTATCCCTCTCTATCCCTCCCTCTGTGTTGGGTTATCCTCTCTATCCATCCCTCTGTTCCTCTGTGTTGGGTTATCCCTCTCTATCCATCCCTCTGTGTTGGGTTATCCCTCTCTATCCCTCCCCTCTGTTCCTCTGTGTTGGGTTATCCTCTCTATCCCTCCCCCTGTTCCTCTGTGTTGGGTTATCCCTCTCTATCCCTCCCTCTGTTCCTCTGTGTAGGGTTATCCCTCTCTATCCATCCCTCTGTGTAGGGTTATCCCTCTCTATCCCTCCCTCTGTTCCTCTGTGTTGGGTTATCCCTCTCTATCCCTCCCTCTGTTCCTCTGTGTTGGGTTATCCCTCTCTATCCATCCCTCTGTGTTGGGTTATCCCTCTCTATCCCTCCCTCTGTGTTGGGTTATCCCTCTCTATCCATCCCTCTGTGTTGGGTTATCCCTCTCTATCCCTCCCTCTGTGTTGGGTTATCCCTCTCTATCCCTCCATCTGTTCCTCTGTGTAGGGTTATCCCTCTCTATCCCTCCCTCTGTGTTGGGTTATCCCTCTCTATCCCTCCCTCTGTTCCTCTGTGTTGGGTTATCCCTCTCTATCCCTCCCTCTGTTCCTCTGTGTTGGGTTATCCCTCTCTATCCCTCCCTCTGTGTTGGGTTATCCCTCTCTATCCATCCCTCTGTTCCTCTGTGTTGGGTTATCCCTCTCTATCCATCCCTCTGTGTAGGGTTATCCCTATCTATCCCTCCTCTGTTCCTCTGTGTTGGGTTATCCCTCTCTATCCCTCCCTCTGTTCCTCTGTGTTGGGTTATCCCTCTCTATCCCTCCCTCTGTTCCTCTGTGTAGGGTTATCCCTCTCTATCCATCCCTCTGTGTTGGGTTATCCCTCTCTATCCCTCCCTCTCTTCCTCTGTGTAGGGTTATCCCTCTCTATCCATCCCTCTGTGTTGGGTTATCCCTCTCTATCCCTCCCTCTGTGTTGGGTTATCCCTCTCTATCCATCCCTCTGTGTTGGGTTATCCCTCTCTATCCCTCCCTCTGTGTTGGGTTATCCCTCTCTATCCATCCCTCTGTTCCTCTGTGTTGGGTTATCCCTCTCTATTCATCCCTCTGTGTTGGGTTATCCCTCTCTATTCATCCCTCTGTGTTGGGTTATCCCTCTCTATCCATCCCTCTGTTCCTCTGTGTTGGGTTATCCCTCTCTATCCATCCCTCTGTGTAGGGTTATCCCTCTCTATCCCTCCCTCTGTTCCTCTGTGTTGGGTTATCCCTCTCTATCCCTCCCTCTGTTCCTCTGTGTAGGGTTATCCCTCTCTATCCATCCCTCTGTGTTGGGTTATCCCTCTCTATCCCTCCCTCTGTGTTGGGTTATCCCTCTCTATCCATCCCTCTGTGTTGGGTTATCCCTCTCTATCCATCCCTCTGTTCCTCTGTGTTGGGTTATCCCTCTCTATCCCTCCCTCTGTGTTGGGTTATCCCTCTCTATCCCTCCCTCTGTTCCTCTGTGTTGGGTTATCCCTCTCTATCCCTCCCTCTGTTCCTCTGTGTTGGGTTATCCCTCTCTATCCCTCCCTCTGTTCCTCTGTGTAGGGTTATCCTCTCTATCCATCCTCTGTGTTGGGTTATCCTCTCTATCCCTCCCTCTGTGTTGGGTTATCCTCTCTATTCATCACACTGTGTTGGGTTATCCCTCTCTATCCATCCCTCTGTCCCTCTGTGTTGGGTTATCCCTCTCTATCCATCCCTCTGTGTTGGGTTATCCTCTCTATCCATCCTCTGTGTTGGGTTATCCTCTCTATCCCTCCCTCTGTTCCTCTGTGTTGGGTTATCCCTCTCTATCCATCCTCTGTGTTGGGTTATCCTCTTTATCCCTCCCTCTGTGTTGGGTTATCCCTCTCGATCCATCCCTCTGTTCCTCTGTGTTGGGTTATCCCTCTCTATCCATCCCTCTGTTCCTCTGTGTTGGGTTATCCTCTCTATCATTCCTCTGTTCCTCTGTGTTGGGTTATCCTCTCTATCCATCCCTCTGTTCCTCTGTGTTGGGTTATCCTCTCTATCCATCCCTCTGTTCCTCTGTGTTGGGTTATCCTCTATCCATCCCCTGTTCCTCTGTGTTGGGTTATCCTCTCTATCCATCCCTCTGTTCCTCTGTGTTGGGTTATCCTCTCTATCCATCCCTCTGTGTTGGGTTATCCCTCTCTATCCATCCCTCTGTGTTGGGTTATCCTCTCTATCCATCC
>NW_025749659.1:0-2500 GCF_021184085.1 Oncorhynchus gorbuscha | reverse complement strand
CTGTACTATAATTATCGTCTATATAATACTGTACTACTGTTATCATCTATGTAATACTGTACAGCTATCATCTGTGCTGTAATACTGCGCTGCTGTTATCGTCTATATAATACTGTACTACTGCTACTGTTATCATCTATATAATACTGTACTACTGTTATCATCTATATAATACTGTACTACTGTTATCATCTATATAATACTGTACTCTATGTAATACTGTACTACTGTTATCATCTATATAATACTGTACTACTGTTCATCATCTATATAATACTGTACTACTGTTATCATCTATATAATACTGTTATCATCTATAAAACTGTTGTCATCATCTATATAATACTGTACTACTGTTATCATCTATATAATACTGTACTGCTGTACTACTGTTATCATCTATATAATACTGTACTACTGTTATCATCATCTATATAATACTGTACTACTGTTATCATCATCTATATAATGCTGTGCTACTGTTATCATCATCTATATAATACTGTTATCATCTATATAATACTGTTATCATCTATGTAATACTGTACTACTGTTATCATCTATATAATACTGTACTACTGTTATCATCTATATAATGCTGTACTACTGTTATCATCTATATAATACTGTACTACTGTTATCATCTATATATCGTACTACTTACTCATCTGTAATACATCATCTATATAATACTGTACTACTGTTATCATCTATATAATACTGTACTACTGTTATCATCATCTATATAATACTGTACTACTGTTTATCATCTATATAATACTGTTATCATCTATATAATACTGTTATCATCATCTATATAATACTGTTACTGTTATCATCTATATAATACTGTTATCATCATCTATATAATACTGTACTATTGTTATCATCTATATAATACTGTACTACTGTTATCATCTATATAATACTGTACTACTGTTATCATCTATATAATACTGTACTATTGTTATCATCTATATAATACTGTACTACTGTTATCATCTATATAATGCTGTACTACTGTTATCATCTATATAATACTGTACTGCTGTTGTCATCATCTATATAATACTGTACTACTGTTATCATCATCTATATAATACTGTACTACTGTTATCATCTATATAATACTGTACTACTGTTATATCATCTATATAATACTGTACTACTGTTATCATCTATATAATACTGTACTACTGTTATCATCATCTATATAATACTGTACTACTGTTATCATCTATATAATATGTGCTGTACTACTGTTACTGTTCATCTATATAATACTGTACTACTGTTATCATCTATATAATGCTGTACTACTGTTATATCATCTATATAATACTGTACTACTGTTATCATCTATGTATCTATCATCTATATACTGTACTACTGTTATCATCTATATAATGCTGTACTACTGTTATCATCTATATAATACTGTACTACTGTTATCGTCTATATAATACTGTGCTACTGTTTATCGTCTATATAATACTGTGCTACTGTTATCATCATCTATATAATACTGTACTACTGTTATCATCTATATAATACTGTACTACTGTTATCATCATCTATATAATACTGTTTATCGTCTATGTAATATCTATATAATACTGTACTACTGTTATCATCTATAACATACTGTTATCATCTATGTAATACTGTACTACTGTTATTGTCATCTATATAATACTGTACTACTGTTATCATCTATATAATACCGTACTACTGTTATCATCGTCTATATAATACTGTACTACTGTTATCATCTATATAATACTGTACTATCTGTTATCATCTATATAATACTGTACTACTGTTTATCATCTATATAATACTGTTGCTGCTGTTTCATCATCGTCTATAATACTGTACTACTGTTATCATCTATATAATACTGTATTTCACTGTTATCATCATCTATATAACATTTACTGCTGTTGTCATCGTCACATATAATACTGTACTACTGTTATCATCATCTATATATAATACTGTTATCATCTATATAATACTGTACTACTGTTATCATCTATATAATGCTGTATGCTGTTATCATCTATATAATGCTGTACTACTGTTATCATCTATAATACTGTACTACTGTTATATCGTCTATATAATACTGTACTACTGTTATCATCTATGTGCTGTGCTGCTGTACTGCTGTTTATCATCTATATAATACTGTACTACTGTTATCATCTATATAATACTGTACTACTGTTATCATCATCTATATAATACTGTACTACTGTTATCATCATCTATAATACTGTACTACTTTATCATCTATATAATACTGTACTACTGTTATCATCTATGTAATGCACAGCACATTGGCCTATATTATCATCTATATAATACTGTACTAATGTTATCATCGTCTATATAATACTGTACTATATTTATCATCTATATAATGCTGTATACTGTTATCATCTATATAATGCTGTACTACTGTTATCATCTATATATATACTGTACTACTGTTATC
>NW_025749658.1:0-23420 GCF_021184085.1 Oncorhynchus gorbuscha | reverse complement strand
TTAAAGATAGTGGGTAGCTGAGACTGGGTCTAGTCAGGTTAAAGATAGTGGGGTAGCTGAGACTGGGTCTAGTCAGGTTAAAGATAGTGGGGTAGCTGAGACTGGGTCTAGTCAGGTTAAAGATAGTGGGGTAGCTGAGACTGGGTCTAGTCAGGTTAAGATAGTGGGGTAGCTGAGACTGGGTCTAGTCAGGTTAAAGATAGTGGGGTAGCTGAGGCTGGGTCTAGTCAGGTTAAAGATAGTGGGGTAGCTGAGGCTGGGTCTAGTCAGGTTAAAGATAGTGGGGTAGCTGAGGCTGGGTCTAGTCAGGTTAAAGATAGTGGGGTAGCTGAGACTGGGTCTAGTCAGGTTAAAGATAGTGGGGTAGCTGAGGCTGGGTCTAGTCAGGTTAAAGATAGTGGGGTAGCTGAGGCTGGGTGTAAGCGGTGTGTAACTGGTAGCAGAGAAGTCAGAAGCAGGAGAGCAGAACTGGGTAAGAACCGATGCATTTTAACTTCTTAAGGTATAGGGGGCATCAATTTCACTTTTTGATAAATAGCGTGCCCAATTTCAACTTCCTGCTACTCATCACCAGAATATAAGATATGCATATTATTAGTGGATTTGGATAGAAAACACTCTGACGTTTCTAAAACTGTTTGAATAATGTCTATGATTATAACAGAACTTATGTAGCAGGTAAAACCCAGAGGACTAACCGTTCAGATTTTTATTTTAATGTCTCTGTTTGTTCAGTGAATTCTCATTGGGAAAATATATTTCCTAGGCACTTGTTTTCAGTTCCTACCGCTTCCACTGGATGTCACCAGTCTTTGGAATTTGGTTGAGGTTAATTCCTTTGTGCAATGAAGAAGTACGGTATCTAGGTATCTAGGAAATGGGTAACACTGTTGAGAGTTGCGCAAGACTTGAAAAGTAGCTTTTAGTTTTTCTCGTCCTCTATTGAAAACAGATAGACCCGTCTTCAATTTGATCGATTATTAACATTTAAAAATATCTAAAGTTGTATTACAAAAGTAGTTTGAAATGTTTTGGCAAAGTTTACAGGCAACTTTTGAGATATTTTTTTCTGGATCAAACGCGCCAAATCAATGGACATTTTGGATATATATGGATGTAATTAATCGAACAAAGGGACCAATTATGATGTTTATGGGACATATTGGAGTGCCAACAAAAGAAGCTCGTCAAAGGTAAGGCATGTTTTATATTTTATTCTGCGCTTTGTGTAGCGCCCACAGCGTTGAAATATGCTACTCTCATTGTTTACTGTGGTGCTATCATCAGATAATAGCTTCTTATGCTTTCGCCGAAAAGCCTTTTAAAAATCTGACATGTTGGCTGGATTCACAGCAAGTGTAGCTTTAATTTATTATCTTACATGTGTGATTTAACGAAAGTTTGATTTCTATATAATTTTATTTGAATTTGCCACGCTGAAATTTCCCTGGCTTTTGGCCAAGTGGGACGCAAGTGTCCCCTCTACCATAAGAAGTTAATATACAAAACCACCAGTATCCAGAATAACAACGTATGGGTACAGAACCCGTCGCTGTAACGGCGTTCGTCTGTTGAAGGAAGAGTGTCGGACCGAAATGCAGCGTGTTGATTACTCATGACTTTAATGAATGAAATGCGGTACATGAAATAACTCATAAATACAAAACAACAAACAGAATGTGAAACTTATTACAGCCTATCTGGTGAACACTACACAAAGACAGGAACAATCACCCACGAAATACAAAGCGAAACTAAGGCTGCCTAAATACGGTTCCCAATGAGAGACAACGAGAATCACCTGACTCTGATTGAGAATCGCCTCAGGCAGCCAAGCCTATACAACACCCCTAAACAGCCGCAATCCCAAATACTACAAACCCCAATACGAAAAACAACATATAAACCCATGTCACACCCTGGCCTACCCAAACATATAACAAAAACACAAAATACAATGACCAAGGCGTGACAGAACCCCCCCCTAAGGTGCGGACTCCCGGACGCACCTCAAACCTTAGGGAGGGTCCGGGTGGGCGTCTGTCCATGGTGGCGGCTCCGGCTCGGGACGTGGACCCCACTCCATTAATGTGCTTGTTCCTCCCCTTCGCGTCCTGGGATAATCCACCCTCTCCGCCGACCATGGCCTAATAGTCCTCACCCAGATCCCCACTGGACAGAGGGGCAGCTCGTGACTGAGGGGCAGCTCGGGACAGAGGGGCAGCTCGGGACAGAGGGGCAGCTCGGTACAGAGGGGCAGCTCGGGACAGAGTTGCAGCTCGGGACAGAGGGCATCTCGGGACAGAAGCAGCCCGGGACTGAGGAAGCCCGGGACAGAGGGGAAGCCCAGTACTGAGAGGAAGCCCAGTACTGAGAGGAAGCCCAGTACTGAGAAGAAGCCCAGTACTGAGATGAAGCTCAGGCAGGTAGTAGGCTCCGTTAAATCCTGGCTGGCTGGCGGAACTGGAAGATTCAGGTTGACTAGCAGATCTGGAAGATTCTGGTTGACTGGCAGATCTGGAAGATTCTGGTTGACTGGCAGATCTGGAAGAGACTGGTTGTCTGGCAGATCTGGAAGAGACTGGTTGTCTGGCAGATCTGGATGAGACTGGTTGTCTGGCAGATCTGGAAGAGACTGGTTGTCTGGCAGATCTAGAAGATCATGGCTGACTGGCACTTCTGGCGGATCCTGGCAGACTGGCGACGCTGGGCAGACTGGCGACGCTGGGCAGACTGGGAGCACTGGCGGCGCTGGGCAGACTGGGAGCACTGGCGGCGCTGAGCAGACTGGGAGCACTGGCGGCGCTGGGCAGGCTGGCGGCACTGGTGGCGCTGGGCAGACTGGCGGTGCTGGGCAGACTGGAGACTCCGGCAGCACAGGAGAGGAGACAGGCTCTGGCTGCGCTAAACAGGCGGGAGACTCCGACAGCGCAGGAGAGGAGAAAAGCGCTGGGCAGACTGGGAGCACTGGCGGCGCTGGGCAGACTGGCGGTGCTGGGCAGACTGGGAGCACTGGCGGCGCTGGGCAGACTGGGAGCACTGGCGGCGCTGGGCAGACTGCCGGTGCTGGGCAGACGGGAGACTCCGGCAGCTCAGGAGAGGAGAAAGGCTCTGGCTGCGCTAAACAGGCGGGAGACTCCGACAGCACAGGAGAGGAGAAAAGCGCTGGCTGCGCTGAACAGGCGAGGCGCACTGAAGGCCTGGTGCGTGGTGCTGGAACTGGTGGTCCTGGATCGAGGACACGCACAGGGAGCCTGGTGCGGGGAGCTGCCACCGGAGGACTGGAGTGTGGAGGTGGCACAGGATGGGCTAGACCGTGAAGGCGTACTGGAGATCTTGAGAGCAGTGTAGGCACAGGACGTGCAAGGCTAGGCATGTGTACAGGAGGCCTGGTGCGTGAGGCTGGCACCAACTTCACCAGCCGACTAACACGCACCTCAGGTTGAGTATAGAGCGCTAACTCAGGTGCTATCAAATCCCCGACACGATCCGTCGGACGAATATTGTATCTATAGCACCAAGCTAGCAACTCCCTCATTACTCTCCACTCCACTTTCCCCATTAACTCCTTCACAGTCTCTGCTTCGCTCACCTCTAACACTGGCTCTGGTTCTGGTCTCCTCCTTGGCTCCTCACGATAAACAAGGAGAGTTGGCTCAGGTCTATCTCCTGACTCAGCCATACTCTCCCTGAGCCCCCTTCCCAATACATTTTTGGGGTGACTTTCGGTTTTCGCTCTGTGCCGCCTTCTCTTTTTTATTGACTCCATTCGCCTATAGCCCTCTTCGCATTGCTGCAGCGAATCCCAGGCGGGCACCTGCACTCTCTCTGGGTCGGCCGCCCACCTGTCGATTTCTTCCCACGTCGTATACTCCATGCCTCTACCGTCCATAACGTCCTCCTTTCGCTGCTGCCTGTTAACACGCTGCTCGGTCCGTGAGTGGTGGGTGATTCTGTAACGGCGTTCTTCTGTTGAAGGAAGAGAGTCTGACCGAAATGCAGCGTGTTGGTTACTCATGACTTTAATGAATGAAATGCGGTACATGAAATAACTCATAAATACAAAACAACAAACAGAACGTGAAACTTATTACAGCCTATCTGGTGAACACTACACAAAGACAGGAACAATCACCCACGAAATACAAAGCGAAACTAAGGCTGCCTAAATACGGTTCCCAATCAGAGACAACGAGAATCACCTGACTCTGATTGAGAATCGCCTCAGGCAGCCAAGCCTTTACAACACCCCTAAACAGCCGCGATCCCAAATACTACACACCCAAATACTAAAAACAACATAGAAACCCATGTCACACCCTGGCCTACCCAAACATATAACAAAAACACAAAATACAATGACCAAGGCGTGACAGTCGCGCACCAGACAACATTTTGCACAAGCACTTACAACAAACAATTCCGCACAAAGACATAGGGGGAAGAGAAGGTTAGATAGACAACACTTAAGGAGGGAATGAAAACCAGGTGTGTGGGAAAACAAAGGAACACAAATGGAAAATGAAAAATGGATCGGCGATGGCTAGAAGACCGGTGATGTCGACCGCCGAACACCGCCTGAACAAGGAGAAGAACCGACTTCTGTAGAAGTCATGACAGTACTCCCCCCTTGACTCGCGGCTCCAGCAGCGCACTGACACTGGCATCGGGGACGACCCGGAGGGCGAGGTGCAGGGAGATCCAGACGGAGACGATAGAACTATCTGCACCATTGAAGGGTCCAACACGTCCTCCACCGGAAAACAGCATCTATCCTCCGGACAATACCCCTCCCAGTCCACGAAGTACTGAAGGCCCCTCGCCCGACGCCTCGAATCCAGTGTGGAGCGAACGGAGTACGCCGGGGCCCCTCAATGTCCAGAGGGGCGGAGGAACCACCTTTACCTCAGAGCAAGCCAGCCACAACCGGCCTGACTAGAGACACATGGAATGAGGGGTTAATAATGTGATCGGGGAAGCTGTAACCTGTAATTCACCTTGTTCAGTCTCCTCAGGACTTTAAATGGCCCCACAAACCGTGGACTAAGCTTCCAGCAGGGCAGGCGGAGGGGCAGGTTTTGGGTCGAGAGCCAGACCCGGTCCCCGATTGCGAATGTGTCGGTCTGTGCCGAAACATAAACCCTCATGTCCTTAGCCAAAGTGGATCACCAGTACTTTCCACTCAGACAGCGCACCCGGCCGACCGATTCCTGGATGACCAGAGGAGGGTGACGTGTGGGCCCAATAGATCAGCCGGTCACGGACAGCAGACAGAACATACAGATGCCAAGTGGGACACTGGAGGGGAGTGGGCTCTGCACATAGCGCCTCCTCAACGTCTGCATCCAGCTCCCACAATACCGGCGCCGCCAGGCAGGAGGCCGGGAATATGGGGGTGGGATCCATGGGCCGCTCCTCTGTGCCATACAGCCGGGACAGTGCGTCTGCCTTCACATTCTGGGAACCTGGTCTGTCAGTAAGAGTGAAAACAAAATGGGTGAAAAACATGGCCCATTGTGCCTGTTGAGGGTTCAGCCCTCACCCCCCGAATGTACTCCAGATTGCGGGGTCAGTCCAGATGAGAAAAAGGGTGTTTATCCCCCTCAGGCCAATGTCTCCATAAATAACAACATATGGGTACAAAACCCGTCACGCGCCAGACAACAATGTGCCCAAGTACTTACAACAAACAATTCCGCACAAAGACATGGGGGGAACAGAAGGTTAAATACAGAACACGTAATGAGGGAATGAAAACCATGTGTGTGGGAAAACAAGACAAAACAAATGGAAGATGAAAAAAAATGGATCTGTGATGGCTGGAAGACCGGTGACGTTGACCTCAAAACACCGCCCGAACAAGGAGAGGAATCGACTTCGGTCGAAGTCGTGACACTGGGTCTAATCATGCTATGCTAGCGGATGAGGAGAGTATAGTGTAAGAGACTAGGGGAGAGGAGGAGGGTGTCAAGCGGAAAAGGAAAAAGGGTGTGGTCAAAGGCACCATGGAACCTTTGCCTGGTGCTGGGGGGAGGCCCTGACCAGAGAGGAAGGGCAGGTGGTCAGCATGGGAGATGGAGATGAAGAGGAAAGTGAGTCTGAGGAAGAGGACAATGAGTAATTATTTATTTCAGACTCCTCTTCAATGGGTCTGGAGCTGACAGCGAGTCAAGCAGAAGGGTCAAGGTACACTTTGAGGGAACTGATAAGGTTGCTGAATGAGACCAAGGGGAAAAAAGTTAATCTTGAGGCTTTTTTTTCTGATCCGAGAAAGTTTGCAAGATCAGCTTATCATGCTATGAAAAATGAGGGCATGGTGTCCTCTGACCCAGGAAATGGTTTAGGTTGAGGAAGTGGGTAACAACATTGTGTAAAGGTCTACATTCAGACACTGTTTAGATGTATTTTTTCTTTCTGGCACTGGGGCTTTTTGAGGTTTGCTATTGGTCTCGTCTTTGCTGGTTTTTCTCCAACTTTTTTATGGAGACTCTTTGGGTAGGATCACTCAATATAAATGGCGCCAGATATGCGGGAAAGTGTTGGGTGAATATGTAAAACAAACAAAAAATACAGGTGTTGTTTCTGCAGGAGACGCATAGTGATGTGTTGAACGAAGTCGATTGGGGGATCTGGTGGAAAGTGTGTTGAATCATGGGACAAATTTTAGTGCAGGGGTGGTAAGTCCTTCTTGTACCGGGTCTGTCTGTAAAAATGTGTTCCTCAATGGAGGTGTGTAGGGGTAGGCTGCTTGTTGTATAAGCAGAAATTAACAACGTGGGTTTATAAATGTGTATGCGAAAAACACAGGGAGAGAGAGGGGGTTCTATTTAGGTGTCGACTCCACTCTGTGCAACTGGGTCCTGGACTTCCTGACGGGCCGCCCACAGGTGGTGAGGGCAGATAAAAATCTCTACGGCACTGATCCTCAACACTGGGAGTAGGCTTGATGCTGTTCACCCCGCTATCATCAGGAAGGCAAGGTCAGTACAGGTGCATCAAAGCAGGGACCGAGAGACTGAGAAACAGCTTCTATCTCAAGACCATCAGACTGTTAAACAGCCATCACTAACATTGAGTGGATGCTGCCAACCTACCGACTCAACTCTAGCCACTTTAATAATGGAAAAATGTATGTAATAAATGTATCACTAGCCACTTTAACCTCTCTAGGGTATGTGGGACGCTAGCGTCCCACCTGGCCAACATCCAGTGACATTTTACAGCGACAAATTCAATTACAGAAAAACTCATAAAAATTCAGAAAAATACAACTATTTTGCATAGGTTTAAAGATGAACTTCTTGTGAATCCAACCACGGTGTCAAAAGATTTCAAAATTATTCGAGAACATGTTAGCAGACAAATCATTACAAACAGTAACCAGCAGTCACCAAGTAGAAGAGTTACACAAAATTAATCACTTACCTTTGATAATCTTCGTATGGTTGCACTCAGAAGACATTAATTTATTCAATAAATGTTCCTTTTGTTCGATAAAGTCTATCTTTATATCCATAAAAGATCTGTTTTGTTCACTTGTTTTCTTCAGTAATCCACAGGCTCAAAAGCAGTCACAACACGCAGACATAAAATCCAAATTGTATCCGTAAAGTTTATAGAAACATGTCAAACCCTGAATATATTCTACCATGCCCAGAAACCTGCTCCTCTTATTCTCTGTCCCCAATGCTCTAGGCGACCAGTTTTGATAACCTTCTAAGCACCCTCATACTACTCCTTCTCTGATCCGCGGGTGATGTGGAGGTAAACCCAGGCCCTGCATGTCCCCAGGCACCCTCATTTGTTGACTTCTGTGATGAAAAAGCCTTGGTTTCATGCATGTCAACATCAGAAGCCTCCTCCTAAGTTTGTTTTACTCACTGCTTTAGCACACTCTGCTAACCCTGATGTCCTTGCCATGTATGAATCCTGGCTCCAGGAAGGCCACCAAAAATTCAGAGAGATTTCCATACCCAACTATAACATCTTCCGTCAAGATAGAACTGCTAAAGGGGAGGAGTTGCAGTCTAAGAGATAGCCTGCAAAGTAATGTCATACTTTTCCAGGTCCATACTCAGAAGCAGTTCGAACTACTAATTTTGAAAATCACTCTCTCCAGAAATAAGTCTCTCACTGTTGCCACCTGCTACCGACCCCCTCAGCTCCCAGCTGTGCCCTGGACACCATTTGTGAATTGATCGCCCCATCTGCTTTAGAGTTTGTTCTGTTAGGTGACCTAAACTGGGATATGCTTAACACCCGGCAGTCCTACAATCTAAGCTAGATGCCCTCAATCTCACACAAATCATCAAGGAACCCACCAGGTACAGCCCCAACTCTATAAGCAAGGGCACCCTCATAGACTTCATCCTGACCAACTGGCCCTCAAATACACCTCCGCTGTCTTCAACCAGGATCTCAGCGATCACTGCCTCATTGCCTGTATCCCGCTACGGAGCTGCAGTCAAACGACCACCTCTCTCATCACCGTCAAACGCTCCCTAAAACACTTCTGTGAGCAGGCCTTTCTAATCGACCTGCCCGGGTTTCCTGGAAGGACATTGACCTCATCTCGTCAGTTGAGGATGCCTGGTCATTCTTTAAAAGTAACTTCCTCAACATTTTAGATAAGCATGCACCGTTCAAAAAATGCAGAACTAAGAACAGATACAGCCCTTGGTTCACTCCAGACCTGACTGCCCTCGACCAGCACAAAAACATCCTGTGGCGGACTGCAATAGCATCGAATAGTCCCCATGATATGCAACTGTCAGGGAAGTCAGGAAACCAATACACGCAGTCAGTCAGGAAAGCTAAGGCCATCTTCTTCAGGCAGAAGTTTGCATCCTGTAGCTCCAACTCCAAAAAGTTCTGGGACACTGTGAAGTCCATGGAGAACAAGAGCACCTCCTCCCAGCTTCCCACTGCACTGAGGCTAGGTAACACGGTCACCACCAATAAATCCATGATTATCGAAAACTTCAACAAGCATTTCTCATCGGCTGGCCATGCCTTCCGCCTGGCTACTCCAACCTCGGCCAAAAGCTCCGCCCTCCCCCGCAGCTCCTCGCCCAAGCCTCTCCAGGTTCTCCTTTACCCAAATCCAGATAGCAGATGTTCTGAAAGAGCTGCAAAACCTGGACCCTTATAAATCAGTTGGGCTTGACAATCTGGACCCTCTATTTCTGAAACTATCCGCCACCATTGTTTGCAACCCCTATTACCAGCCTGTTCAACCTCTCTTTCATGTCGTCTGAGATCCCCAAGGATTGGAAAGCTGCCGCAGTCATCCCCCTCTTCAAAGGGAGACACCCTGGACCCAAACTGTTACAGACCTATATCCATCCTGCCCTTCCTATCTAAGATCTTCGAAAGCCATGTCAACAAACAGGTCACTGACCATCTCGAATCCCACCGTACCTTCTCCGCTGTACAATCTGGTTTCCGAGCCGGTCACGGTGCACCTCAGCCACACTCAAGGTACTAAATGATATCATAACCGCCATCGATAAAAGACAGTACTGTGCAGCCGTCTTCATCGACCTTGCCAAGGCTTTCGACTCTGTCAATCACCATATTCTTATCGGCAGACTCAGTAGCCTCGATTGCCACAGGGTTCAATTCTCGGGCCGACTCTTTTCTCTGTATATATCAATGATGTTGCTCTTGCTGCGGGTGATTCCCTGATCCACCTCTACGCAGACGACAACATTGTATACACTTTCGGCCCGTCATTGGACACTGTGCTATCTAACCTCCAATCGAGCTTCAATGCCATACAACACTCCTTCCGTGGCCTCCAACTGCTCTTAAACGCTAGTAAAACCAAATGCATGCTTTTCAACCGATCACTGCCTGCACCCGCATGCCTGACTAGCATCACCACCCTGGATGGTTCCGACCTTGAATATGTGGACATCTATAAGTCCTTCTGTAGCTCAATTGGTAGAGCATGGCGCTTGTAACGCCAGGGTAGTGGGTTCGATTCCCGGGACCACCCATACGTAGAATGTATGCACACATGACTGTAAGTCGCTTTGGATAAAAGCGTCTGCTAAATGGCATATATTATTATTATTATATTACCTAGGTGTCTGGCTAGACTGCAAACTCTCCTTCCAGACTCATATCAAACATCTCCAATCGAAAATCAAATCAAGAATCGGCTTTCTATTCCGCAACAAAGCCTCCTTCACTCACGCCGCCAAGCTTACCCTAGTAAAACTGACTATCCTACCGATCCTCGACTTCGGCGATGTCATCTACAAAATTGCTTCCAACACTCTACTCAGCAAACTGGATGCAGTTTATCACAGTGCCATCCGTTTTGTCACTAAAGCACCTTATACCACCCACCACTGCGACTTGTATGCTCTAGTCGGCTGGCCCTCGCTACATATTCGTCGCCAGACCCACTGGCTTCAGGTCATCTACAAGTCCATGCTAGGTAAAGCTCCGCCTTATCTCAGTTCACTGGTCACGATGGCAACACCCATCCGTAGCACACGCTCAGCAGGTGTATCTCACTGATCATCCCTAAAGCCAACACCTCATTTGGCCGCCTTTCGTTCCAGTACTCTGCTGCCTGTGACTGGAACGAATTGCAAAAATCGCTGAAGTTGGAGACTTTCATCTCCCTCACCAACTTCAAACATCAGCTATCTGAGCAGCTAACCGATCGCTGCAGCTGTACATAGTCTATTGGTAAATAGCCCGCATTTTCACCTACCTCATCCCCACTGTTTTTATTTATTTACTTTTCTGCTCTTTTGCACACCAATATCTCTACCTGTACATGACCATCTGATCATTTATCACTCCAGTGTTAATCTGCAACATTGTAATTATTCTCCTACCTCCTCATGCCTTTTGCACACATTGTATATAGACTGCCCTTTTTTTCTACTGTGTTATTGACTTGTTAATTGTTTACTCCATGTGTAACTCTGTGTTGTCTGTTCACACTGCTATGCTTTATCTTGGCCAGGTCGCAGTTGCAAATGAGAACTTGTTCTCAACTTAGCCTACCTGGTTAAATAAAGGTGAAATAAAAATTTAATTAAATTAAAAAACGATGTTTATATTCTATCCTCAGGTTGGTTTTAGCCTAAATAATCAATAATATTTCAACCGTGTTTGGGGTGTACCTGGGCTCGGAGAGGTTGGTCAGGAAGAACTGGGAGGGCTGCCACAGGCAGTGGTGTCAAGACTGGCCAGGTGGAGGTGGATCCTGTCCCAGGTGTCATATAGAGGAAGGGTGCTGATAATCAACAACCTGGTGGCATCTTCCCTGAGGCATAAACTGGCTGTCCTCATCGCCCCCCTGTCGGTCGGCTCGCAGACCTGCAATGCAAGCTGGTGGACTTTTTCTGGTCGGGCAATCACTGGCTAATGGCAGGGTGGCTGCTTTCCGACTAAAGGCGGCACAGAGACTGCTGTACCATACTGATGTCGGCTGGAGGGAACCTGTATGCGCACTGCTGAGGAGAGCTGGCAGATGAGGGGTTGGACCGGCAGCTGTTCCTCATGAGGTTGGAGAGGCTGAGTACAACAGGTCTCTCTGATTTTTTACTCTGCAGTGTTGAGGGCCTGGCAGCTGTGGGGGCGGAGAGTATGGTGGTTTTTAGATTGAGGGGCTTTATAAACCCCTGTACCAAAGAGGTCAGGGGACCTCCAGTGGAGGGTTCTTCATGGAGACCCTGGCCACTAACAGCTGGTTGGTACGGGTTGAACCGGGAATCGGGCAGGGTGTCCTTTCTGTGTTATGAAAGAAACTGTGATTCATGTGTCTTCTGTGTGCTCCAGGTTAACGCCAATAATGTCTCTGTTGGAATGTTTGTGTGAGAAGCTGGGGGTGGAGTTTACTGTTGGGATGTTTGTGTGAGAAGCTGGGGGTAGAGTTTACTGTTGGGATGTTTGTGTGAGAAGCTGGGGGTAGAGTTTACTGTTGGGATGTTTGTGTGCGAAGCTGGGGGTAGAGTTTACTGTTGGGATGTTTGTGTGAGAAGCTGGGGGTAGAGTTTACTGTTGGGATGTTTGTGTGCAAAGCTGAGGTGGGAGTTTACTGTTGGGATGTTTGTGTGCGAAGCTGGGGGTGGAGTTTGCTGTTGGGATGTTTGTGTGCGGCTGGGGTGGAGTTTACTGTTGGGATGTTTATAACGGTACAGGTATTCAATTAAAGAGATGGCCAAATGTGTTTTGTCGAATTGTCTGTTTGCTCAGGCGAAGTAGGCTATTTGGCTAACAAGGAGGAACAGAAAGAGGGTCAAAGATGGGGGATAACAGACCCGTTACTGAAATTTAATGGGATGGTCTGTGTGCGCCTTAAGGTTGAATTTGAGTTCTATAGAATGATAAAAGTGTTGATGTTTCAGGAGATATGGTGTGTTTGGGGGCTGTCTGTATAGCTGGGGAAGATGGTTGCAGAAGTGGTAATGTTTTTGGTTATTGTGATGTGTGGGGTTGTTTTGTGTCGTGTGGTAGAGGGGAAGGTGAGTATGGTACGTAGGCAGTACAGGATATATTTTGGTGTTTTTTATTTTAAGGGAGGGGGTGGTGAGTTTTTAATGAAATGAGAATGTTTCATTAAAGAAAGACAAAAAGACAAAAGTCTCTCTCTCTCTCTCCCCAAGGGTTTACATGAAAAACATTGCTTTACACTGCTTTACATGAAAAACATCTAGCCAATATTGCGAAAAGCAACAATGTATACAATATAATAAAAGTAATAAAAGTATAAACAATAACAAATAATAATATAAAATGGTAGTAAATAATAATATGAAATTAAATAAAAAATAACAATGATACAATGGTAGCAGTCAATAGTAGAAATGTAATATATATAAAAATTGGTGGTCACGAAGCCAATTCACATTCTCTGTTTAAGGTCAGATAGCAATTTAGTCGGCTTTGGGATTTTTCTTTTGTTTTTCCAATTTTGTAAATATGAGTCCTTTGATGGTTCATGATTTTGTTTATTGGAATTCTTTCTTTTGAAGCAGTGCTGGTGTCAGCTTGGCCCG
Source organism: Oncorhynchus gorbuscha (assembly GCF_021184085.1). NCBI lineage: Eukaryota > Metazoa > Chordata > Actinopteri > Salmoniformes > Salmonidae > Oncorhynchus > Oncorhynchus gorbuscha. The sequence continues at coordinate 10,395 of NW_025749658.1, read as the reverse complement.
TGAGGTCCACAACACCAGCTGACTGAAAGGGCTCGTTTTGGGCTCAGCCCTTGGGTTTGAACTACTTATTTTCCACCATAATTTGCAAATAAATTCGTTAAAAATCCTACAATGTGATTTTCTGGATTTATTTTTCTTATTGTGTCTGTCATAGTTGAAGTGTACCTATGGTGAAAATTACAGGCCTCTCACATCTTTTTAAGTGGGAGAACTTGCACAATTGGTGGCTGACTAAATACTTGTTTTGCCCCACTGTATATACTGTATATCTACCTGTATATCTCTCTCCCTCTTTCTCTCTCCCTCTCTTTCACACACTCATACTCCCTCCCTCCCTCCCTCCACCTGCTGTTGAGAATGTCACAGTTGTGGCATCTATGCACTTCTACGTAGACAGAAGCATTAGCAGTGGAATGGCCTTACAGAAGATCTCAGTGACTTTCAACGTGGCACTTCAACGTGACTTTCAACGTGGCTTCATCACAGGATGCCACCTTTGCAACAAGTCAGTTTGTCAAATTTATACTCTGTTAGAGCTGCCTCGGTCAACTGTAAGTGCTGTTATTGTGAGGGCAACAATGGCTCAGCCGCAAGTGGTAGGCCACGCAAGTTCACAGAACTAGACTGCCGAGTTTGTCATCTGTCCTTTGTTGCAACACTCATAACCGAGTTCAAACTGCCTCTGGATGCAACGTCAGCACAATAACTGTTCCTCGAGAGCTTCATGAAATGGGTTTTCATGGCCGAGCAACCACACACAAGCCTAATGCCAAGTGTCGGCTGGAGTGGTGTTAAGCTCGCCACCATTGAACTCTGGAGCAGTGGAAATGTGTTCTCTGGAGTGATGAATCACTCTTCACCATCTGGCAGTCAGATGGACAAACCTGGGTTTGGCGGATGACAGGAGAACGCTACCTGCCCCAATACATTGTACCAACTGGAAAGTTTGGTGGAGGAGGAATAATGGTCTGGAGCTGTTTTTCATGGCTCCAGTGAAGGATATCTTCATGCTTCAATATACAATGACATTCTAGATGATTCTGTACATCCAACTTTCTGGCAACAGTTTGGGAAAAGGCCCTTTGATGATGATGCAGCCATGCACAAAGCGAGGTCCATACAGTAATGGTTTGTCGAGATCGGTGTGGAAGAACTTGACTGGCCTGTACAGAGACATGACCTCAACGAACACCTTTGGGAGGATTTGGAATACCAACTGAGAGCCTGGCCTATTCACCCAACATCAGTGCCCGACCTCACTAATGCTCTTGTGGCTGAATGGAAGCAAGTCCCGCAGTAATGTTCCAACATCTAGTGGAAAGCCTTCCCAGAAGAGTGGAGCCTGCAATAGCAGCAACACTTCATATCAATGCCATGAATTTGGAATGAGATGATCGATAAATGGGTGTCCACATACTCTTGGTATGTATTGTATGTATAGGCTACTTCCTGGTCTCTCTGTGACATCATCTATGTCTAATGTGGCTCTATAGATTTGGGAATTTGAATAATTTAATGGGATGTACGGCTCAATATGTACAGCTCAATATGAGTCTAGTGTGAAACTGTTCTTTAGGGTGTCTCCATGGTGACAGTCAGTCACTCACGTCCACTCCAGACAGTGGAGATTAGAATGTCTGCAGCAGGATGATGGAATGATGGAAGGTTCCATTCTAGACGGACCTGTCAGAGAAAGACCTGAGGGAGAATATGTTGCATAAAAGGTAATTGAGATGGTCATGGTCTGTGTGTATGTATGTGTATGTGTGTGTGTATGTGTGTGTGTGTGTGTGTGTGTGTGTGTGTGTGTGTGTGTGTGTGTGTGTGTGTGTGTGTGTGTGTGTGTGTGTGTGTGTGTGTGTGTGTGTGTGTGTGTGTGTGTGTGTGTGTGTGTGTGTGTGTGTGTGTGTCCCTCTGGCTTTGTACTGAATCTGAAGCTAAGCAGGTATGGGTTTGGCAGATAGAAGGATGGGAAACGAGGGCTACATTAAATCGGTAAGGAACATGAGAATATAATTTGAAACAGATGAGGTAATACCTGAGAGATTGTCCAAATATACATTTTCGGTGCATTCAGAAAGTATTCAAACCACTTGACTTTTTCCACATTTTGTTACATTACAGCCTTATTCTAAAATTGATTCAATTTCAATAAAAAACTTAAATACCACATTTACATAAGTATTCAGACCCTTTACTCAGTACTTTGTCGAAGCACCTTTGGCAGCAATTACAGCCTCAGGTCTTCTTGGGTATGATGCTACAAGCTTGTCACACCTGTCATTAGAGGCGTTTCTCCCATTCTTCTCTACAGATAATCTCTAGCTCTGTCAGGTTGGACATGGAGCGTCGCTGCACAGCTATTTTCAGTCTCTCTAGAGATGTTAGATCGGGTTCAAGAATGGGCTCTGGCTGGGGCACACAGGACATTCAGAGACTTTGTCTCATAGTCACTCCTTAGTTGTCTTGGCTGTGTGCTTTTTCTTCAAGAATCTCTTTGTACTTTGCTCTGTTAATTTTTCTCTCGATCCTGGCTAGTCTCCCAGACCCTACCTCTGAAAAATAGCATGATACTTCCAACACCCTGCTTCACCATTGGGATGTTGCCAGGTTTCCTCCAAACGTGACACTTGGCATTCAGGTTAAAGAGTTAAAGCTTGGTTTCATCAGACCACAGAATATTGTTTCTCATGGTCTGAGAGTCTTTAGGTGCTTTTAGCAAAACTCACAGTGGGCTGTCATGTGCCTTTTACTGAGGAGTGGCTGCCGTCTGGCCACTTCTGGAAGGTTATCCCATCTCCACAGAGGAACTCTGGAGCTCTGTCAGTGACCATCGAGTTCTTGGTCACCTCCTGACCAATGCCCCTTCTCCCCGGATTGCTCAGTTTGGCCAGGAGGCCAGCTCAAGAAAGAGTCTTGGTGGAGCCAAACTTCTTCCATTTAAGAATGATGGAGCCACTGTGTTCTTGGGGACCTTCAATGCTGCAGACATTTTTCGGCAATGCTTCCCTAGATCTATGCCTCGACACAATCCCTGTCTCAGAGCTCTACAGACAATTCCTTCAACCTCATGGCTTGATTTTTGCTCTGGACGGGCACTGTCAACTGTGAGACCTTGTATAGACAGATGTGTAACTTTCCAAACAATGTCCAATCAATTCAATGTAACACAGGTCCAATCAAGTTGTATAACCATCTCAAGGATGATCAATGGCAATAGGATGCACCTGAGCTCAATTTCGGGTCTCATGGGAAAGAGTCTGAATAGTTATGTAAATAATGGAGTATTGTGATGTCATTATGGGGTGTTGTGTGTAGATTGATAAAGATTAGTGAGTTTCTTTGTAGTGAGTTTTAATTAAATCTATTTTAGAACAAGGTTTAACTTAACAAAATGTGGAATAAGTCAAGGGGTCGGAATACTTTCTGAATGCACTGTATTTTAGATTTTACATTTCATAAGACTTTTCCCCCAGGTGTTTCGTCGTGGAGAGGAAATGACTGTTGTTGTTCTCTTTCAGTGATGAGCTGCTGGTTTCCCTGGTGGTGAGGCACACTCAGTGGTTGGAATGTCTCTGATATAATCTCTGGCCTCAATCACTTCCATTCTACTCAGAGTTCCTCTCTCTCTCTCTCTCTCTCTCTCTCTCTCTCTCTCTCTCTCTCTCTCTCTCTATCTCTCTCTCTCTACTATTCTAGGACTTTGGAGTCTGCTATTCTGATCCTTCTAATATAATTCACTGGATCCAAAAGTAAAACATGACATCAACATCATCACTCTCCAGAAGGACACATTAGATTGGAATAGTACTGCCATTCAGACACTCTGTCCAGAAGGACACATTAGGTTGGAATAGTACTGCCATTCAGACACTCTGTCCAGAAGGACACATTAGGTTGGAATAGTACTGCCATTCAGACACTCTGTCCAGAAGGACACATTATGTTGGAATAGTACTGCCATTCAGACACTGTCCAGAAGGACACATTAGGTTGGAATAGTACTGCCATTCAGACACTCTGTCCAGAAGGACACATTAGATTGGAATAGTACTGCCATTCAGACACTTTTAAGTCCCTGTAAGTGCAGCACATTTATCAAATTAAAGGCAAATCAGGAGAAGAAAACCTTAGGGCAAGAAAACAATACGTTGTTTTCCACTAGCAACAAAGCCCATGGTAAAATGATACATGTGAGATGAAGAAGAAAAGGAGGAGGGTAAATAGCAGTTTGGAGATGATATTTGTGATGAAAATATGATGTCCTCTCCTCCCACTGACCAGTCATACTGTTAGCAGATACAGTTAGATCTCTCCTCTCTCTCTCTTTCTCTAGATCTATCTTTCTTTCTCTCCTCTCTCTCCTCTCCCTCTCTCTCTCTCTCTCTCTCTCCTCTCTCTCCTCTCTCCTCTCTCTCCTCTCTCCTCTCCTCGCTCTCTCCTCTCCCTCTCTCTCTCTCTCTATCCTCTCTCCTCTCTCTCCTCTCTCCTCTCCTCTCTCTCCTCTCTTTCTATCTGCATTTTCCTCTATCCCTCCACCTTTCCACCTCTCCACCTCTCTTTAAACATTTTAACATTTTAACATATAACTTGATGTGATAAGCATCAGTCCCACATCTGGGTCAATGTCTGTGCGATGTGTAATTAGATGCTCAGTTTCAGATCAATATACAACCTCACATATGCACGCCTTGATTACAACAGGAACCACATAAACCCATAAGTGTCTTAGGGGGTAGAGTGGGGGAAACTGTTATAAAAGACTGGAATGAAATGGCATAGCATCCAGACAAACAGCCGTATCAAGGTTAAGGTTTAGGGTTAGGGTTAGGGTTAGGGTTAGGGTTAAGGTTTAGGGTTAGGGTTAGGGTTAGGGTTAACCTCTTGCTCCTACCTGACACGCAGGCGTCCCATCTAGACATCTGGAAATGCAAATGCGCTACGCTAAATGCTAATAGCACTCGTTAAAACTCAAACGTTCATTAAAATACACATGCAGGGTACTGAATTAAAGCTACACTTGTTGTGAATCCAGGCAACAAGTCAGATTTTTTAAAATGCTTTTCAGCGAAAGCATGAGAAGCTATTATCTGATAGCATGTAACACCCCAAAAGACCCGCAGGGGACGTAAAACAAAATAATTAGCACAGTTGGCGCTACACAAAACGCACAAATAAAATATAAAACATTCATTACCTTTGACCATTTTCTTTGTTGGCACTCCTAGATGTCACATAAACATCACTATGGGGTCTTTTTTCAATTAAATCGGTCCATATATAGCCTAGATATCGATCTATGAAGACTGTGTGATCAACTAAAAAAAATAGCGTTTTATAACGTAACGTCATTTTTTTAATTAAAAAAGTTGATGATAAACTTTCACAAAACACTTGAAATACTTTTGTAATGCAACTTTAGGTATTAGTAACGTTAATAATCGATCAAATTTATCACGAGGCAATGTATATTCTATAGCTGTACGTCTGGAAATAATGTCCGGGTAAATCTCAACCAAAATATCCGGTCGGAGACCGGAAGAACGCGCTGCCTTGTGTCTGTTTGACCAAGAAACAAATCGTAGGCAAATGACAAGACTGTTCTTGACATCGTGTGGAAGCTGTAGGTATTGCAACCTCGGCCCCATTTAATGTGGATCACGTTTAACAATGGGTTGAAGTACCAAACTTGCAGTGTAGGAGCTACTAGTAACAGCCATAGTTCGGGTTAGTTTTATGTTAGGGTTACGGTTGTTCCCAGTCCAAGAAATGAGGGTGTGTGGTACTGTAATGATAGGGTTAGGGTTATGTTAGTAATATAATAATATATGCCATTTAGCAGACGCTTTTATCCAAAGCGACTTACAGTCATGTGTGCATACATTCTAAGTATGGGTGGGCCCGGGGATCGAACCCACTACCCTGGCGTTACAAGCGCCATGCTCTACCAACTGAGCTACAGAAGGACCCATGTTAGGGTTAGGGTTGTACTGGGATATGATCAGGGTATGTGTTAATGTAATAATAGGGTTAGGGTTATGTTAGGGTTAGGGTTATGTTAGGGTTATGTTAGGGTTAGGGTTGAACTGGGATATGATCAGGATATGTGGTAATGTAATGATAGGGTTAGGGTTATGATAGGGTTAGGGTTATGTTAGGGTTAGGGTTGAACTGGGATATGATCAGGATATGTGGTAATGTAATGATAGGGTTAGGGTTATGATAGGGTTAGGGTTATGTTAGGGTTAGGGTTGAACTGGGATATGATCAGGGTATGTGTTAATGTAATGATAGGGTTAGGGTTATGTTAGGGTTAATTTAGGGTTAGGGTTGAACTGGGATATGATCAGGCTATGTGGTAATGTGTAATGATAGGTTAGGGGTTATGTTAGGGTTAGGGTTGAATCTGGGATATGATCAGGATATGTGGTAATGTAATGTTCTTCTTGCATCGGACATTCCAACTTACCATCCTGAGACAAGGCCGAGTATAGCTCACAAAGGTCTCCTGACACGGCACAACCCAAGGGGGGTGCGTCACCTGGGTGGGGCTGACTCACTGGGGTTGTGGTCGGCCTGTCTGGGTCCCCCTGGATTGTACCGTGTCGGGAGATCTTTGTGGGCTATACTCGGCCTTGTCTCAGGATGGTAAGTTGGTGGTTGAAGATTTCCCTAGTGGTGTGGGGGGCTGTGCTTTGGCAAAGTGGGTGGGGTGATATCCTTCCTGTTTGGCCCTGTCCGGGGGTGTCCTCGGATGGGGCCACAGTGTCTCCTGACCCCTCCTGTCTCAGCCTCCAGTATTTATGCTGCAGTAGTTTATGTGTCGGGGGGCTAGGGTCAGTTTGTTTATCTGGAGTACTTCTCCTGTCCTATTCAGGTGTCCTGTGTGAATCTAAGTGTGCGTTCTCTAATTCTCTCCTTCTCTCTTTCTTTCTCTCTCTCGGAGGACCTGAGCCCTAGGACCATGCCCCAGGACTACCTGACATGATGACTCCTTGCTGTGCCCCAGTGGCCACCTGGCCATGCTGCTGCTCCAGTTTCAACTGGCCTGGGCCCTAGGACCATGTCCCAGGACTACCTGACATGAGGACTCCTTGCTGTCCCCAGTCCACCTGGCCATGCTCCTGCTCAGTTTCAACTGTTCTGCCTTACTATTATTCAACCATGCTGGTCATTTATGAACATTTGAACATCTTGGCCATGTTCTGTTATAATCTCCACCCGGCACAGCCAGAAGAGGACTGGCCACCCCATATGCTCTCTCTAATTCTCTCTTTCTTTCTCTCTCTCGGAGGACCTGAGCCCTAGGACCGTGCCCCAGGACTACCTGACATGATGGCTCCTTGCTGTCCCCAGTCCACCTGACTGTGCTGCTGCTCCAGTTTCAACTGTTCTGCCTTATTATTTGACCATGCTGGTCATTTATGAACATTTGAACATCTTGGTCATGTTCTGTTATAATCTCTACCCGCACAGCCAGAAGAGGGACTGGCCACCCCACATAGCCCGGTTCCTCTCTAGGTTTCTTGCTAGGTTTTGGCCTTTCTAGGAGTTTTTCCTAGCCACCGTGCTTTTACACCTGCATTGTTTGCTGTTTGGGGTTTTAGGCTGGGTTTCTGTACAGCACTTTTGAGATATCAGCTGATGTACGAAAGGGCTATATAAATACATTTGATTTGAATTTGATTTGGTTCCTCCTGGAACACATCTGTCGCCCATAGCAGTAATTCTTCAATGGGATATTTATTCTCTAAACTACAGAGAGAGTGGGACAATGGGCATTGTGAGTGTGTTACCATAGCCCCTCAGTAACACCGTTCAATTCCTTTAAAACATAAATAGGAGATGGATCTGAATGGATAGATTCTCCATGATCTCACTAACGGAGCCATCTCCAGTGACCGATTTACTTCCTGAGTGAAAGACAGAGCCACCAGAGGGGTTTCTCTCCCTCAGCTGACCCAGAAGTGATGCAATCACACCAAACTCATCTCCAGTGATATTTAACTAATTAACGTATGGCTGACCGGGCAAATCGGGCAAATCGCTCCTTGTGCAAGTGTCTTGTTTTGGAAGTAGTTTGCTTGTATAAATGCATGTGTGTGTGTCCATGTTTGATTTGATTTGTGAGAAGGGGTACGTTGCCAGCCACTTCAGTGATTAGTGCTTAATCTGCTGTCTGTCAACAAGCTGGGACATCAACAGGAACATCTTGTTTTTCCTCTTATGTCCACAATAGGAAAGTGTGAAAAGAAGGAGGTGTTTAGAAACAGATCATCGTACAAGACTTGCATCAGAAACACACACACACACACACTGATTATTAACTGATTATTTGTGACACCCTGACAGAATACAAATGTATTACCTTCATATGTAGCACTTTGTCGGCCCAATGGTATGGCCTATCCCTATATACCTAGGAAGTTAGGAGTGTGGAGGACGTTGAAGCCATTCTGTTTGATCGTCTGCTGTGGCTCTGCTCTCAGCTACCCGAAACACAGAGGGTGCACCCAAATAGCATGCTATTCCATATATAGTGTTGTGCCCTAAGGCCCTGGCCAAAAAGCAATGCACCATTGTGTACAATTTGAGAAGCAGCCATAAATGGGGGGTTTAAAGAGGTGAGAGATGAGACTGACAGGACTCTTCCTGTCTAAAGTTGGAATGTCCACACTGCAATAGATGTTTGCGTGTGTCAGAGCATAAAGTAGGGTTTTAGTCCCACTGTGAAAGGATGTAGGGTCTAGTCCCACTGTGAAAGGATGTAGGCTTTATGTAGTCCCACTGTGAAAGGATGTAGGGCTTTAGTCCTCTGTGAAAGGATGTAGAGTTTTAGTCCCACTGTGAAAGGATGTAGGGTATTAGACTGTGAAAAAGGATGTAGGGTAGTCCCACTGCAAAGGATGTAGGCATTAGTCCCACTGTGAAAGGATGTAGGGTATTAGTCCCACTGTGAAAGGATGTAGGGTTTTAGTCCCACTGTGAAAGGATGTAGAGTATTAGTCCCACTGTGAAAGGATGTAGGGTATTAGTCCCACTGTGAAAGGATGTAGGGTATTAGTCCCACTGTGAAAGGATGTAGGGTATTAGTCCCACTGTGAAAGGATGTAGGGTTTTAGTCCCACTGTGAAAGGATGTAGGGTATTAGTCCCACTGTGAAAGGATGTAGGGTATTAGTCCCACTGTGAAAGGATGTAGGGCATTAGTCCCACTGTGAAAGGATGTAGGGTAATAGTCCCACTGTGAAAGGATGTAGGGTTTAGTCCCACTGTGAAAGGATGTAGGGTATTAGTCCCACTGTGAAAGGATGTAGGTTTGTCCCACTGAAAGGATGTAGGTTCAGTCCCACTGTGAAATGATGTAGGGTATTGTCCCACTGTGAAAGGATGTAGGGTTTTAGTCCCACTGTGAAAGGATGGAGGCATGAACCCACTGTGAAAGGATGTAGGGCTCTTTAGTCCCACTGTGAAAGAATGGTAGGGTTTGAGTCCCATCAGAAAGCATGTAGGGTATTAGTCCCACTGTGAAAGGATGTAGGGTATTAGTCCCACTGTGAAAGGATGTAGGGTATTAGTCCCACTGTGAAAGGATGTAGGTGTTTAGTCCCATCAGGAAAGAATGAGGTACAGTCAAACTAAAAAGTGCTAGTGTGACACAAGACAGTAAGGTGGCAGGTAGCCGGAGCAGTTAGAGAGGCCACAGCAAACTGGAGGGCTACCTGTTCAACCCAGGTCTGAAAGGAAACAACTTGGGGAAGTGAACTATGTCTGGAAGGTTGCTAGTATCAATTCCGAGATGCCAATGCCTGGCGTTGTGGCACATGGAAAGGCACTAAACCACCCAAACAACTACCCACAGGTGCTGAGGCCAGTCCTGTTCCAACCTCTTTCTGTACGTAACAGTCCCCTGCTCCATCCTCTTTATGTATGTAACAGTCCCCCGCCAACCTCTTTATGCGCCCCTGCTAATCCTCTTTATGTAATGTAACAGTCCCCAGTCCCCTGCTCAACCTCTTTATGTATGTAGCAGTCCCCTGCTCTTTTATGTATGTAACAGTCCCCTGTCTAACCTCTCTTTATGTATGTAACAGTCCCCTGTCCCAACCTCTTTATGTATGTAACAGTCCCCTGCTCCAACCTCTTTATGTATGTAACAGTCCCCTGCTCCATCCTCTTTATGTGCTGCAACAGTCCCCTGCTCCAACCTCTATGTGCAGGTAACAGTCCCCTTCTCCAACCTCTTTTATGTATGTAACAGTCCCCTGCTCCAACTCTATGTGTATGTACAGTCCCCTGCTCCATCCTCTTATGGGTGTAACAGTCCCCTGCTCCAATCCCTCTATGTGTATGGTAACAGTCCCCTGCTCCATCCTCTTTATGTATGTAACAGTCC
>NW_025749657.1:0-23428 GCF_021184085.1 Oncorhynchus gorbuscha | reverse complement strand
AATGAAGATTGAATCAGCTCCTAGCCCCCTCCATAATGAAACCCTAATCAGCTCCTAGCCCCTCCACAATGAAGCTCTAATCAGCTTCTAGCCCTCCATAATGAAGATTGAATCAGCTCCTAGCCCCCCCTCCATAATGAAAATCTAATTCGCTCCTAGCCCCTCCATAATGAAGATTGAATCAGCTCCCTAGCCCTCCATAATGAAACTCTAATTAGCTCCTAGCCCCCTACACAAAGACTCCCTAATCAGACCCTAGCCTCTTCCAAAATGAGGACAGTGGTCTTCAACCTTGATTCTAGAGATCTAAAGGGTGTGCAGGGTTTTGGTGCAGCCCAGCACTAACACAGAACAAATCCTGGGCTTCTCTGGGCCCAGGATGGAAGAATCCTTTCCTAGCGCATAGCCTAGACACATTCCATCAGCCCCAAGGGATGGGAGAGGTGTATGCAATACTGTAACAGCTTCACTCTCAGTGAGTCTCTCAAGTGATAATAGTCATCATCATCATCATCATCACTACCGTGATCATGACCTTAACTGTGTAATACTGTGTCTTCCAAATGATCACACTCAAACCCACACATGGCCACACACACAGGCAGAGGAAGCCCTAATGATAATAGTCATCATCATCATCATCACTACCATGATCATGACCTTAACTGTGTAATACTGTGTCTTCCAAATGATCACACTCAAACCCACACATGGCCACACACACAGGCAGAGGAAGCCCAAATGATAATAGTCATCATCATCATCATCACTACCGTGATCATGACCTTAACTGTGTAATACTGTGTCTTCCAAATGATCACACTCAAACCCACACATGGCCACACACACAGGCAGAGGAAGCCCTAATGATAATAGTCATCATCATCATCATCACTACCATGATCATGACCTTAACTGTGTAATACTGTGTCTTCCAAATGATCACACTCAAACCCACACATGGCCACACACACAGGCAGAGTAGCTTTTCTTGATTGAACAACACATGTCATCCATAACCAATACATCATAGATGTAGGATCTTCATTTGAGACAGTTTTCTATAGCAGGAAAGCAACTGGAAATGTGAATTATTATGTGGATTATAGTTATAGTTATGTGGATTATGGATATTTGTGGCAGGGACTGATATATTTTTCGATAGGGCAAATCAAGTCTGACATTTTAAATTGGAAATTACAAGCGTTAGAAGCCTTATTGAGCCTTGAACACACGACAAGTTAGCATTTTCTACTGTGCAGGACAATTCTAAGCAACAAAAGAGTGATCAAATTAAGATCCTACATCTGTATATGAATATTCAAAGAGACTCTTACCTTACTGTATAGTGGACCTTCTTGTAGTCTCAGAAACACCGGCTTCTCAATGCTCTACGGTTGAGTTACGTTTCACTCTGAACTGAAGGACACGTGCTTAATGATGAATCAGTTTCTTGTCTCTCAGTTGGTCGCCACCGGATGATTCAAACCCTTTAATGAGGAGAAAAACATCTGACTGCCTTCTGAAAAGTAAATGAGTGAACAGAAAAGAGATGACGGACAGAAAAGGGATTTCTGTGGCTTCAGTTAGTTTCAACTGAAACCACACACACACACACACACACACACACACACACACACACACACACACACACACACACACACACACACACACACACACACACACACACACACACACACACACACACACACACACACACACACACACACACACACACACGTCATCAACGCTGCTATCTGTACTTGTCAGAAGCGGGGGTTAAATCAAAAATATTACATTTTTCAGTTGTTCTTCTTTCGGTCTCTGTTTTTGTTCCTTTTTTCTAAAGAATATGACTTCGGTTACTGTGAAATGTTGAGATGATGTAAAGTGTAAAATTAGAACCTGTTATGTTTTTATTCCTTTCTGGAAATAACAGGAGCAAAAGCTTTGAAAGTGGCGTGTGTGGCGAGTGAGGTGGTGAAAGAGAGAGACAGAGACTTAATACGATGTTTTGCTGCCCTCAACTGGACAAAGTATGACTAGAGTATGGCCTTGGTGTAACAAGTAGTTGATTTTCACCTCCTCAAGCAGCTACGAAAGGAGACTATTTAGCATGTAATGAACAGTCTTCTTTCAACCGTGTCCAGGTGCTTTATTTATATAGAAAAGGGATAAAGAGGTATAATAGTTACTATAGAACTTATTTTGAATATTAGATACAAACAAAAACTCAACCATGTTCTTAACCAATTAAAGATCACTGATTACAATACACACCGTCAGGAAGAGGTTTTTAGGGGTGGGGGTATTTTCCTCCCTGTTCTGCTGACTAGTATTGTTCTCTGCTCATAAAGGCCTAAGGCACTAATTTGGTGGAAAAAAAAAACAAAATAATCCTAAATGTTTTATTTTTATGTGTATTATTTTTTAAATGTGATTCATCAGGAGGCGCTGAAGCACATCCAGCATCCTTACTTCCTGCTGCTATGCATACCATGTGTTTATTCCACATTAAGTACATTCCCATGACTACGAAATGTCTTCCGGTTTAAAGAGTGTGTGTGTGTGTGTGTGTGTGTGTGTGTGTGTGTGTGTGTGTGTGTGTGTGTGTGTGTGTGTGTGTGTGTGTGTGTGTGTGTGTGTGTGTGTGTGTGTGTGTGTGTGCGTGCGTGCGTGCGTGCGTGCGTGCGTGCGTGCGTGCGTGCGTGCGTGCGTGCGTGCGTGCGTGCGTGCGTGTGACCGGTGGGTGGGTCCACTCGGCCATCCTGTATCTCGGCTGAACAGTGGGTGGGTCTGGTCCAAACGTAGAGACAGATAACAGACTGAACCCGTTCATCTGATGATCATAAACACACAGACACACAGATTCAACAAAGAAATGAGGATGAGTCAACTATTATTCCACAAGGATATGATTTCCCTTGGAGAACTCTGAATGCAGACATGGAAGAACTTCCTGAAATGACTATGTCCATTTACTGATACAGGACAGGTTTAGTAGGTGGGAACAGGAGCACAAACAGTTGATGGTCAAACTGTAAGGTTACACTTAATAAATACACTATTTACACCCCTTTAAATGAGTGGATTCAGCTATTTCAGCGATGCCCATTGCTGACAGGTATATAAAATCGAGCACACAGACATGCAATCTCCATAGATAAACATCAGCAGTAGAATGGCCTTAATGAAGAGCTCAATGACTTTCAATGTGGCACCTTCATAGGATGCCACCTTTCTATCAAGTCAGTTCGTCAGATTTCTGCCCAGCTAGAGTTGCCCTGGTCAACTGTAAGTGCTGTTATTATCACGTTTCAGGAGAAGACCCAGATGCAGACAGTGTCGAAGAAACAAAAGTGTATTACTAGAACAGGGGGCAGACAAGACGACAGGTCAAGGGCAGACAGAGGTCAGTAATCCAGATCAGAGTCCATAAGGTACAGAACAGCAGGCAGTCTCGGGGTCAGGGCAGACAGAGGTCAGTAATCCAGATCAGAGTCCATAAGGTACAGAACAGCAGGCAGTCTCGGGGTCAGGGCAGACAGAGCTCAGTAATCCAGATCAGAGTCCATAAGGTACAGAACAGCAGGCAGTCTCGGGGTCAGGGCAGACAGAGGTCAGTAATCCAGATCAGAGTCCATAAGGTACAGAACAGCAGGCAGTCTCGGGGTCAGGGCAGGCAGAGGTCAGTAATCCAGATCAGAGTCCATAAGGTACAGAACAGCAGGCAGTCTCGGGGTCAGGGCAGGCAGAGGTCAGTAATCCAGATCAGAGTCCATAAGGTACAGAACAGCAGGCAGTCTCGGGGTCAGGGCAGACAGAGGTCAGTAATCCAGATCAGAGTCCATAAGGTACAGAACAGCAGGCAGTCTCGGGGTCAGGGCAGACAGAGGTCAGTAATCCAGATCAGAGTCCATAAGGTACAGAACAGCAGGCAGTCTCGGGGTCAGGGCAGACAGAGCTCAGTAATCCAGATCAGAGTCCATAAGGTACAGAACAGCAGGCAGTCTCGGGTCAGGGCAGACAGAGGTCAGTAATCCAGATCAGAGTCCATAAGGTACAGAACAGCAGGCAGTCTCGGGGTCAGGGCAGACAGAGGTCAGTAATCCAGATCAGAGTCCATAAGGTACAGAACAGCAGGCAGTCTCGGGTCAGGGCAGACAGAGGTCAGTAATCCAGATCAGAGTCCATAAGGTACAGAACAGCAGGCAGTCTCGGGGTCAGGGCAGACAGAGGTCAGTAATCCAGATCAGAGTCCATAAGGTACAGAACAGCAGGCAGTCTCGGGGTCAAGGCAGACAGAGGTCAGTAATCCAGATCAGAGTCCATAAGGTACAGAACAGCAGGCAGTCTCGGGGTCAGGGCAGACAGAGGTCAGTAATCCAGATCAGAGTCCATAAGGTACAGAACAGCAGGCAGTCTCGGGGTAGATACAGTATCTATGTTGGTGCTTCCTTTAGTTCAGCAGGTACCTCCATATGGATGTAGATACAGTATCTATGTTGGGGCTTCCTTTAGTTCAGCAGGTACCTCCACATTGATGTAGATACAGTAACTATGTTGGTGCTTCCTTTAGTTCAGCAGGTACCTCCACATTGATGTAGATACAGTATCTATGTTGGCCTGAATCTGGATCTGGTTTCACCAACCCAAACACTTCAGTGGAGTTGAAGTAGTGAGATACTGTAGATCTGAGCCATTCACTATCCTTCTAACCTGAGACAGACAGAGGAAAAAAAGAGGGGGGGGGGCAGAGAGAGAGGAAGGGGGAGTGGGAGAGAGAGGGGGGAGAGAGAGAGGAAGGGGGAGTGGGAGAGAGAGAGAGGAGAGTGAGAGAGGAAGGGGGGGGAGTGGGAGAGAAAGAGAGGGGGAGACAGAGATACATGTATATTCTGTAGTTTGATTGTCAGTATTTAAATTGTAAAGAAAAAACAATACGACAATACAGCAAAACAATAAAACAATACAGAGACTGCAGTGTGTGTGTGTGTGTGTGTGTGTGTGTGTGTGTGTGTGTGTGTATGTGTGTGTGTGTGTGTGTGTGTGTGTGTGTGTGTGTGTGTGTGTGTGTGTGTGTGTGTGTGTGTGTGTGTGTGTGTGTGTGTGTGTGTGTGTGTGTGTGTGTGTGTGTGTGTGTGTGTGTGTGTGTGTGTGTGAGTAAGTGGTCTGGGCTGCTCGCAAGCGTGTCTGTGTCCCACATTATTATTCCACAATCCCTTGCTCACCCAGGAAGTACCAGACCAGAGTGATTCCTCCGGCAAGGATGATGATGGTGACGATAGTGAGGCTAGGAGTGGAGAGGCTAGGAGTGGTGAGGCTAGGAGTGGTGAGGCTAGGAGTGGAGAGGCTAGGAGTGGTGAGGTTAGGAGTGGAGAGGCTAGGAGTGGTGAGGCTAGGAGTGGAGAGGCTAGGAGTGGTGAGGCTAGGAGTGGAGAGGCTAGGAGTGGAGAGGCTAGGAGTGGAGAGGCTAGGAGTGGTGAGGCTAGGAGTGGAGGGCTAGGAGTGGAGGCTAGGAGTGGAGAGGCTAGGAGTGGTGAGGCTGGTGGTGAGGCTAGGAGTGGAGAGGCTAGGAGTGGTGAGGCTAGGAGTGGAGAGGCTAGGGAGTGAGGCTAGGAGTGGAGAGGCTAGGAGTGGAGAGGCTAGGAGTGGGGAGGCTAGGAGTGGGAGGCTAGGAGTGGTGAGGCTAGGAGTGGTGAGGCTAGGAGTGGAGAGGCTAGGAGTGGAGAGGCTAGGAGTGGTGAGGCTAGGAGTGGAGAGGCTAGGAGTGGAGAGGTTAGGAGTGGTGAGGCTAGGAGTGGAGAGGTTAGGAGTGGAGAGGCTAGGAGTGGAGAGGCTAGGAGTGGAGAGGTTAGGAGTGGTGAGGCTAGGAGTGGAGAGGTTAGGAGTGGAGAGGCTAGGAGTGGAGAGGCTAGGAGTGGTGAGGCTAGGAGACACCTATAGGGTCATCTAGACGTATTAGAGGACGTCACAGAGGTCTCGTTACCAGCCTGAAAGGAACATCAACAACACTAACACCACCACACACAATGCTCCCTAACTGTAAACATCAACACCACCACCACCACACAAACCCCCCACACACACAATGCTCCCTAACTGTAAACATCAACACCACCACCACCACACAAACCCCCCACACACACAATGCTCCCTAACTGTAAACATCAACACCACCACCACCACACAAACCCCCCACACACACAATGCTCCCTAACTGTAAACATCAACAACAACAACACCACCACCACACAAACCCCCCACACACACAATGCTCCCTAACTGTAAACATCAACAACAACAACACCACACACCCCACAAACCCCCACACACACACAATTCTCCCTAACTGTAAAGAACATCAACAACAACACCACCACCACACAAACCCACAAACCCACAATTCTCCCTAACTGCAAAGAACTTCATCAACAACAACACCACCACACAAACCCACAAACCCACACACACACAATTCTCCCTAACTGTAAAGAACATCAACAACAACACCACCACCACAGAAACCCACAAACCCACAATTCTCCCTAACTGCAAAGAACTTCATCAACAACAACACCACCACACAAACCCACAAACCCACACACACACAATTCTCCCTAACTGTAAAGAACTTCATCAACAACACCACCACCCCCCCCCCCCCCACACACACACACACACACACACAATGCTCCCTAACAGCTGGCATCAGAGTTTAGAGTTCTACATGAGTAGGATTCTGCATACAGACACAGGTATTCTTTCATCCTAATGGTGATGATTGGGGTAGAGTATGCAAATCTGACTCTAGATCTGTTCTTATGGACAAGGCTTCTGTTTCTGATCTAATCAAGCATTAGGCTACACGATAACTGAAATACTCTAATGTTTCCAGGGAGCTATTATAAATGAGAAAATATATGTTATTTACTTTATATGGTAGAAAATCATATATGGTAGAATAAATCATATGCCTATTGCCAATCACTACTTCTGCTGACCCATTCTAATGCCAGGTCCACAAGAGCGCGACCTTTTGGAGCCGTGCCCGAGGAAGGTCAAACTTCACAAAACCGTTATTCCGCGCGAGACATTCTCCGTCAAAAAAATACCGGTGGCGGATAGTTGGAGCGGTTAATTTCTTCGTGTGTCTTGGTTGAACCCCCGTCCAGAGTCAGACATGTCGGTAACGACCATTAGAACGGCAGGAGGAAACAACTCTACCTTTTATTCTTTTTAAATCCTAAGGTAGGCTAGAGCCCTCGGTCAATATTTCCTAAAGCGCATTGTACCTCCCAAATTCCCATTGGACCAGATAAGCTAGTAGCCTAAACTTGAACCAATAATAACAACAGCCTAAAAGCTCAACTTAATTTATCCTACACGTTAAAAAAAAATTGATTGTGAGACATTTGTTGTCTCTGTCTGGTAACTGTCAAAGCATTAAACATTTAAGATTAGTTCCGTTCTCGTTATTGTCATTATTTCTCCTCTATGGCCTATTTATTGCCTTACCTCCCTAATCTTCTACATTTGCACACACTGTACATAGATGTTTCTATTGTGTTATTGACTGTACATTTGTTTATGTGTAACTCGGTGTTGTTGTTTTTGTCGCACTGCTTTACTTTATCTTGGTCAGGTAGCAGTTGTAAATGAGAACTTGTTCTCAACTGGCCCACCTGGTTAAATAAAGGTGAAATTAAACCAATTTTTAAAAATTAAAAGCCATCGCCTGTAGCACCGTACATCCTCTCGGGGCATGTAACACGTGTAGATTCTATCGACATCAGCAGTCGACGCCTAACAGCAGCAGCACCTTCACCATCATCCGGGCAGCCCGGCCCCCGCATCCAACAGGGTCTGTGCTATCTGGTATTGTTGGGACGGCTCTACCCCATTGAAGTCGAAAATCAAGTGAGTTAAAGTAAGGGTTAGTGTTAGGGTTTAGGGTATGGACGACCTAAGGATCCCGGATAACACTGACCTAATGGTACATTTCAATGGGTCCAATGGTAGTGTTTATAGAATTTGTAACGCACACACAGAGAGATACAGTTGATTCTTTATTAATTGGCTGAAATATACAAATAAAAAAACCACCAACTTTCAGCTATGTTAAACAATACATCCCTTTACCAATGGCTATCAATAATGACTGAAAATAAGAATGTGTTCTTAACTGACTTGCCTGGTTAAATAAAGGTTAAAAAATATATATAAAAAATAAAATAAAATAAAAAAAGATTGTAATTAAAATTAAGCTGCCTTATAAAAATGCATTTAAAAAGGCTAACTTACAATAATGACAATTTGCAAAAACCCAAACAATTTCATCTGCAACATTTTTATACATTTTTAATATAATTTTTAATATAATATTTAAAACATACAATATACTGGCAGTGAAGCCGCTCAACAACTAAATCACATTAGTCATCTAACAGACTCCCATCCAGAGAGACACACAGAAGCAACCAGGGTCAACACCTTGCTCAAGGGCACGTGGCCCCAAACCAGCGATCCATCAGCCCCCGGGCCCAAGCTCCCAACCACCAGCCACCTGTGAACCCCCCCCTCCCTCATTCCATTCCCCACCCCAAACCCCAAAGCCCCCAATGCACCAACAACCAACAAAATGAACAAAAGACAAAGGAAAACAGAAAACAACAATGCAAAAAACAAAAGACATCAAGGACAACTACAATCATAAGAGCAAAGGTCAACTGGATATGTTTGAGTGCACGTATGGCACTATTTCCATGTGTGTGTCCGTGTATATGCCTGTGTACAAACACCTGCACGGCATCAGCCTCAGGCAAACTGGCATTAGCTGTAACAACACTGTTAGCTGTGACAACACTGTTAGCTGTGACAACACTGTTAGCTGTGACAACACTGTTAGCTGTAACAACACTGTTAGCTGTGACAACACTGTTAGCTGTGACAACACTGTTAGCTGTGACAACACTGTTAGCTGTAACAACACTGTCAGCTGTAACAACACTGTCAGCTGTAACATCACTGTTAGCTGTGACAACACTGTTAGCTGTAACATCACTGTTAGCTGTGACAACACTGTTAGCTGTGACAACACTGTTAGCTGTAACATCACTGTTAGCTGTAACAACACTGTCAGCTGTAACAACACTGTCAGCTGTAACATCACTGTTAGCTGTGACAACACTGTTAGCTGTGACAACACTGTTAGCTGTAACATCACTGTTAGCTGTAACAACACTGTCAGCTGTAACAACACTGTCAGCTGTAACATCACTGTTAGCTGTGACAACACTGTTAGCTGTAACATCACTGTTAGCTGTGACAACACTGTTAGCTGTGACAACACTGTTAGCTGTAACAACACTGTTAGCTGTAACATCACTGTTAGCTGTGACAACACTGTTAGCTGTAACAACACTGTTAGCTGTGACAACACTGTTAGCTGTGACAACACTGTTAGCTGTTAGCTGTGACAACACTGTTAGCTGTAACATCACTGCCCCTCAGTGTTTGTTTAGTTTTATTTGGACTTTATTTGTTTTACTTTGAGCTTTGACCATCGTTCAATCCCCCACCAAACAACTCCAACTCCAACTCCAACAACTCCACTTGTCTCCAATTCCACATCCCAACCCTCAGCTTGCCTCAGCTTGCCTCAGCTTGCCTCAGCTTCCCCCAACTCATCCCATCTCTGCTGGCCACCCTCTTCAGATTTCTATGCACTATATATCTTCCAACTATGCTGTGATGTTTAACATACAACAGTGTTATTTAAATATACAAAAATATCATTTTTCAAAAGAGACATTACATTCAAGATGGCCCTGTTATACACAACATAATAATACATTCTTCATTTCTACTGAGAGATTTATCAGTATCAGATCAGTATTTACTGGGAGCACAATCATAGTATCATATTGATATCATAAATAGATGAAGTACTGACATGAGAGGTAGAAAAGTGTTTAGAAGTGGTATAAAAAGACAACAAGGCCCGGAGGGGTGTGGTATGTACCAATATACCACAGCTAAGGGCTGTTCTTAGGCACGATGCAACATGGAATATATTAGCCAAGGTGCCTTATTGTTATTATAAACTGGTTACCAAAGTAATTAGAGCAGTAAAAATAAATGTTTTGTCATATCCGTGGTATACGGTCTGATATACCATGTATTTCAGCCAATCAACATACAGAGCTCGAACCACCCAGTTTATAAAAGCTTATAGACAATTTTCTGAGTATTCAACAGAAAATATATGACTTGAGTGGTAAACTCAACTGCTATTTCTTCTTTGTTTTTTAAACGAACAAAGTAGCCTACAAGACAAAACACTGTTTATGACTAACACAAAGCAATTAACACAAACTGTCTCTATCCACCTGTTACCATCCTATAGAACCACATTAACTGTCTCTATCCACCTGTTACCATCCTATAGAACCACATTAACTGTCTCTATCCACCTGTTACCATCCTATAGAACCACATTAACTGTCTCTATCCACCTGTTACCATCCTATAGAACCACATTAACTGTCTCTATCCACCTGTTACCATCCTATAGAACCACATTAACTGTCTCTATCCACCTGTTACCATCCTATAGAACCACATTAACTGTCTCTATCCACCTGTTACCATCCTATAGAACCACATTAACTGTCTCTATCCACCTGTTACCATCCTATAGAACCACATTAACTGTCTATCATCTGTTACCATCCTATAGAACCACATTAACTGTCTCTATCCACCTGTTACCATCCTATAGAACCACATTAACTGTCTATATCCTCCTGTTACCATCCTATAGAACCACATTAACTGTCTCTATCCACCTGTTACCATCCTATAGAACCACATTAACTGTCTCTATCCACCTGTTACCATCCTATAGAACCACATTAACTGTCTCTATCCTCCTGTTACCATCCTATAGAACCACATTAACTGTCTCTATCCACCTGTTACCATCCTATAGAACCACATTAACTGTCTCTATCCACCTGTTACCATCCTATAGAACCACATTAACTGTCTCTATCCACCTGTTACCATCCTATAGAACCACATTAACTGTCTCTATCCACCTGTTACCATCCTATAGAACCACATTAACTGTCTCTATCCACCTGTTACCATCCTATAGAACCACATTAACTGTCTCTATCCACCTGTTACCATCCTATAGAACCACATTAACTGTCTCTATCCACCTGTTACCATCCTATAGAACCACATTAACTGTCTCTATCCACCTGTTACCATCCTATAGAACCACATTAACTGTCTCTATCCACCTGTTACCATCCTATAGAACCACATTAACTGTCTCTATCCACCTGTTACCATCCTATAGAACCACATTAACTGTCTCTATCCACCTGTTACCATCCTATAGAACCACATTAACTGTCTCTATCCACCTGTTACCATCCTATAGAACCACATTAACTGTCTCTATCCACATGTTACCATCCTATAGAACCACATAAACTGTCTCTATCCACCTGTTACCATCCTATAGAACCACATAAACTGTCTCTATCCACCTGTTACCATCCTATAGAACCACATTAACTGTCTCTATCCACCTGTTACCATCCTATAGAACCACATTAACTGTCTCTATCCACCTGTTACCATCCTATAGAACCACATTAACTGTCTCTATCCACCTGTTACCATCATATAGAACCACAGTAACTGTCTCTATCCACCTGTTACCATCCTATAGAACCACAGTAACTGTCTCTATCCACCTGTTACCATCCTATAGAACCACAGTAACTGTCTCTATCCACCTGTTACCATCCTATAGAACCACAGTAACTGTCTCTATCCTCCTGTTACCATCCTATAGAACCACATTAACTGTCTCTATCCTCCTGTTACCATCCTATAGAACCACATTAACTGTCTCTATCCTCCTGTTACCATCCTATAGAACCACATTAACTGTCTCTATCCACCTGTTACCATCCTATAGAACCACAGTAACTGTCTCTATCCACCTGTTACCATCCTATAGAACCACATTAACTGTCTCTATCCACCTGTTACCATCCTATAGAACCACATTAACTGTCTCTATCCACCTGTTACCATCCTATAGAACCACATTAACTGTCTCTATCCACCTGTTACCATCCTATAGAACCACATTAACTGTCTCTATCCTCCTGTTACCATCCTATAGAACCACATTAACTGTCTCTATCCTCCTGTTACCATCCTATAGAACCACATTAACTGTCTCTATCCTCCTGTTACCATCCTATAGAACCACATTAACTGTCTCTATCCACCTGTTACCATCCTATAGAACCACAGTAACTGTCTCTATCCACCTGTTACCATCCTATAGAACCACAGTAACTGTCTCTATCCACCTGTTACCATCCTATAGAACCACATTAACTGTCTCTATCCACTTGTTACCATCCTATAGAACCACATTAACTGTCTCTATCCACCTGTTACCATCCTATAGAACCACATTAACTGTCTCTATCCTCCTGTTACCATCCTATAGAACCACATTAACTGTCTCTATCCTCCTGTTACCATCCTATAGAACCACATTAACTGTCTCTATCCTCCTGTTACCATCCTATAGAACCACATTAACTGTCTCTATCCACCTGTTACCATCCTATAGAACCACAGTAACTGTCTCTATCCACCTGTTACCATCCTATAGAACCACATTAACTGTCTCTATCCACCTGTTACCATCCTATAGAACCACATTAACTGTCTCTATCCACCTGTTACCATCCTATAGAACCACATTAACTGTTTCTATCCACCTGTTACCATCCTATAGAACCACAGTAACTGTCTCTATCCACCTGTTACCATCCTATAGAACCACATTAACTGTCTCTATCCACCTGTTACCATCCTATAGAACCACATTAACTGTCTCTATCCACCTGTTACCATCCTATAGAACCACATTAACTGTCTCTATCCACCTGTTACCATCCTATAGAACCACAGTAACTGTCTCTATCCACCTGTTACCATCCTATAGAACCACATTAACTGTCTCTATCCTCCTGTTACCATCCTATAGAACCACATTAACTGTCTCTATCCACCTGTTACCATCCTATAGAACCACATTAACTGTCTCTATCCACCTGTTACCATCCTATAGAACCACATTAACTGTCTCTATCCACCTGTTACCATCCTATAGAACCACATTAACTGTCTCTATCCACCTGTTACCATCCTATAGAACCACAGTAACTGTCTCTATCCACCTGTTACCATCCTATAGAACCACATTAACTGTCTCTATCCACCTGTTACCATCCTATAGAACCACATTAACTGTCTCTATCCACCTGTTACCATCCTATAGAACCACATTAACTGTCTCTATCCTCCTGTTACCATCCTATAGAACCACATTAACTGTCTCTATCCACCTGTTACCATCATATAGAACCACAGTAACTGTCTCTATCCACCTGTTACCATCCTATGGAACTGATGATATGGATGTGTATCTATATAAGGTACAGCAGGGCTATTCAACTATCTTCTTACAGAGGCCAGATGAAAAAAGGTTTAATTGCAGGGGGCTGGACATTTTCCACATGTGATTATTTTTCGAAGAACTGTATAAAACAAGTGACCCACAAACACCAATAAAGCAGTTAAATAACTATTAAAAGCTTCTTAAAAGTAATTAGGTCATTTTAAAAGCATCTGAAAACGAAGCATCTCAGTAAATAACACAAAGATATGTCAAATCAGGTCATGTCAAATTCCAGTCTGAAGGAAGGATGCTTTGAATGACTTTCCCTCAGTCATTAGGTGCGTTGTTTGTCTCTCACTTCTAACGAGTCTTTGTGAGCATCAGAGAGGGCAACAGAAGGCATGTATGTGTTCCTTAGGGGTGTAGCTTTCATCATACTTTGAAGCTTAAACTGTTCAAACGCTACTCTGCCAAATCCATATGACGAAGAGAAAAACCCATTGACCTTCTACATAGGCACCAGACTATAGACAACCACCATAGGGCTTGTCATTTTGCCACTGAACGGTGGATTTTGGTGGAAATAAAACTTTTTTTTTACAGATCTTTTATTAATGTTCAGGGTTTAAATTCATAAACGGGCCGGATCTGGCGCGCGGGCCGCTAGTTGAATAGCCCTGATGTACAGTATCTACTGGACATGCGTATCTATGAACCTATCTAAAACATTCCCATACCTCAACCACATCCCATTAAAGGGGAAATCTGGGATTCAAACAGCAACAAAATGAATGTACCAATCCCAGATTGCCCATTTTTTCTCTATCCACCTGGAAGCACTGAATCCCTCCCAATGACGTATATAAACCCTGGATTGCTGATGCTACTGTATGCTACTGTCGGCCATATTAGCACTCAGAAAAGCAGTCCTCCATAGACTACGAGTATGAGTCACAATACACTTCAAACTTAGCAGTCAAACAGGGAAATGGTTCCAATAGTTTTTCCACCATTCATTTTCCCCACAGGGGATTTTAGAAACACTTCAAATAAGGGCTGTGTTTCATGTAGACTTACCCTGATTTAATGTTTTGATAACCATGTAAATCTCTCTCGGACAAGGTGACTTTTATCAATATATTCGCCCCCCAAAAATGTGATGCTAATTAGCGGCTAATGTGGCTATCATAAAGAACTACAAATACCATGAGGGAAAGGTAATATAAATATATTTTTAAATGTTTTTTAAATGTAACCTTCATTTAACTAAGCAAGTCATCTAAGAACAAATTCTTATTGACAATGACGGCCTACCGGGGAACAGAGGGTTAACTGCCTTGTTCAGGGACAGAATGACAGATTTTTTACCCTGTCAGCTCGGGGATTCAAACCAGCAGCATTTTGGTTACTGGCCCAACGCTCTAACCACTAGACTACCTGCTGCCCCAAATCTCTGGATTAAGTGTCTAATGTTAGCTAAATGGAGTAATGAAATGAATTGGCAGAATCTTTTTACATGTACAATTCTGGAAACTGTCTTGTGCAAGTTTTAAATTGACACAATACATGTTAGCAAAAGGTGTCAGCGATGACACCAGAGATGATGTGCAGGACTTGCATGATGTCTATGTTGATGTGAATGAGTATTTTCGAATCGGAGAGTAAATAGAGCCGAATATACAGTACCAGTCAAAAGTTTGGACACACCTACTCATTCAAGGGGTTTTCTTTGTTTTTACTCTTTTCTACTTTGTAGAATAATAGTGAAGACACCAA
The DNA here is from genome assembly GCF_021184085.1 of Oncorhynchus gorbuscha. Lineage (NCBI taxonomy): Eukaryota > Metazoa > Chordata > Actinopteri > Salmoniformes > Salmonidae > Oncorhynchus > Oncorhynchus gorbuscha. The sequence continues at coordinate 8,148 of NW_025749657.1, read as the reverse complement.
CACTATGAAATAACTCATATGGAATTAAAGTATATTTTTATATTTGAGATTCTTCAAAGTAGCTACCCTTTGCCTTGACAGCTTTGCACACTCTTGGCATTCTCTCAACCAGCTTTATGAGGTAGTCACCTGGAATGAATTTCAATTAACAGGTGTGCCTTGTTAAAAGTTAATTTGTGTAACTTATTTCCCAACTTAAAACATTCGAGCCAATCAATTGTGTTGTGACAAGGTACGGTGGTGTACAGAAGATAGCCCTATTTGGTAAAAGACCAAGTCCATATTATGTCAAGAACAGCTCAAATAAGCAAAGCGAACGACAGTCCATCATTAATTTAAGACATGAAGTTCAGTCAATCCGGAAAATTTCAATAACTTTGAAAGTTTCTTCAAGTGCAGTCGCAAAAACCATCAAGCACTATGATGAAACTGGCTCTCATGAGGACCGCCACAGGAAAGGAAGACCCAGAGTTACCTCTGCTGCAGAAGACAAGTTCATTACAGTTACCACCTCAGAAATTGCAGCCCAATTAAATGCTTCACAGAGTTAAAATAACAGACACATCTCAACATCACCAGTTCAGAGGAGACTGTGTGTATCATGGTTGAATTGCTGCAAAGAAACCACTACTAAAGGACACAGATAAGAAGAAGAGACTTGCTTGGGCCAAGATACACAAGCAATGGAAAATAGAATGGTGGAAATCTGTCCTTTGGTCTGATGAGTCCAAATTTTAGATTTGTGGTTCCAACCGCCATGTCTTTGTGAGATGCAGAATAGGTGAACAGATGATCTGCATGTGTCTCTGCACCTCCAGGCTGTGATGATCTCTGCACCTCCAGGCTGTGATGATCTCTGCACCTCCAGGCTGTGATGATCTCTGCACCTCCAGGCTGTGATGATCTCTGCACCTCCAGGCTGTGATGATCTCTGCACCTCCAGGCTGTGATGATCTCTGCACCTCCAGGCTGTGATGATCTCTGCACCTCCAGGCTGTGATGATCTCTGCACCTCCAGGCTGTGATGATCTCTGCACCTCCAGGCTGTGATGATCTCTGCACCTCCAGGCTGTGATCATCTCTGCACCTCCAGGCTGTGATCATCTCTGCACCTCCAAGCTGTGATAATCTCTGCACCTCCAGGCTGTGATAATCTCTGCACCTCCAGGCTGTGATCATCTCTGCAACTCTAGGCTGTGATCATCTCTGCATCTCTAAATTGTGATAATCTATGCACCTCCAGGCTGTGTAAGAGCTATTTGACGAAGAAGGAGAATGATGGAGTGCTGCACCAGATGACCTGGATTCTACAATTACCTGACCTCAACCCAATTGAGATGGTTTGGGATGAGTTGGACCACAGCCATCAAGTGCTCAGCATATGTGGAAACTCCTTCAAAACAGTTGGAAAACCAGGTGAAACTGGTTGAGAGAACACTGAGAGTGTGCAAAGCTGTCATCAAGGCAAAAGGTGGCAACTTTGAAGAATCTGAAATATATTTTGATTTGTTTAACACTTTAACACCGCCACAAGGAGTTGATAGAGTGCGATGAGCCTAGGAAAGCCCCCGGCCAAACCCTGAGCCAATTGTGTGTCGCCCTATGGGGCTCCCGCTCACGGCCGGGCTCTGACACAGCTTGCAATGCAAAGTTTTAGACCACTGCGCAACTCAGGAGGCCACAGGCCTTATTTTAAGTGTTTCTAAAATCCCTTAAGGGAAAAATGAATGGTGGAAAAACAATTGGAACCGTTTCCCTGTTTGAACGCTAGGTTTTATGGGTATTATGGCACCTCCACTGTGGAGCTCTATTGGAATGGATGGAATTCTACAGTATGTCATTGAAATGTTTCAAAGACCAAATGACGTATTTGTAAGTCTTTTGTTGTTGTTGTAGTGGGGACAGTTACATTAGTTCTTAAAAAAGTGTGTCTGTAATAGAATAAATGTGGTAAAAACAAATGTAGACATTAGTAAATGCATTTCTATAGCTTCCAAAGTATTTTTTTACAATGGAGGGGGAATGCCCAGATGGAGGAGTGGTGGCTTCAAAACAGCCTGTCAGTCATCTAGTGTATATATACATCATTAGTCCCTCCCTAGTCAAATGTTTTCATGGTTCAGTTCTGAGCTTCTTTCACTGGCATGTAGCCGCCACTAGAGGGCTCTATTGCCATTGAAGAAGACAGGAGAGACATCTCCAACAGCCTGTCTTGATGACTGGTACTAGTACTGGGTCCCAGGGATGGAACCATCCCAAACCCAGAGAAGGTGAGGGGTAGTTGGGGTAAAACATCCAGCGGGATTGGTAAGGGGGTGGAACAGAAGAGAAATATATTGTTAGTGGTAATAAGAGGGATATGGTTACAGGGGGTCATAGTTGGCCAGACCTCATCCTCCACGCACTCCTGGCTTTCCTGATCCTCTCCCCCACTGCCAATGCCTGAATCTGGGCTCTGAGGGGCCAAGAGTTGGGCCTGGAGATGGAGATTATCCACACGTTCATAGGAGGAAGACATTGTGAGAGAACCTCCTCCAACCCCCATCTCCGTACCCTTTCCCCCTACACTATCCAACCCAGGTAGGGTGAAGGGAAGCTGGGGGAAAGAGGACAGGGAAATGGGTAAGGGGGTGGAGCAGAATGTAAAGTTATTGTTATTGATAAGAGGAAGAAGCGGAACAAGATGGAAGTCCTGAGAGACTAAATGGGGGGTGGATGCAATAGGCCCGACCGCATCCTCCACGCTCTCCTGACTTTCCTGATCCTCTGCCCCACTGCCGATGCCTGAATCTGGGCTTATGAGGGCCCGACGCTCGGCCTGGAGCTTCTCAACACGCTCGTAAGAAGAAACCTGGACAATATCTTGACCTCCACTGATGCCTCCAAATATACTTCCACCATACATCTCTCCATCCTTCCCTCCACCCCCCATCTCTCCCTCCTTCCCTCCACCCAACATCTCTCCATCCTTCACTCCACCCCCCATCTCTCCCTCCTTCCCTCCACCCAACATCTCTCCATCCTTCACTCCACCCCCCATCTCTCCCTCCTTCCCTCCACCCCTGATATCTTCGTCCTTCTCCCCTACACCTCTATTACTATCCATCCTATCTCCTCTGTTCTCCTCCTTCCACTCATCTATCGCTTCAGTAGTGCCCCCTACTGGTCCGTAAGGGGAGTGTACAGAGCAGGGTTCCAGCTTGATGGAGGTGGATCCAGGCTGGGAGAATTGAGATAAGAAGTTGCTTAAGTCCAATCTCTTCTTCAGTAGTAGTGCAGTACCGGTCTCCCTCCTCAGGGGGGCGATGGTGCCAATGTTGTTGGTAATCTCTACCTGGGAGATGTCTTCACGGTGCAAGGCAGAGTCGTCGGCTTCAAAGGCGAACAAAGGACCCAGCCAAGCCTGTAGGCACGGACACACACACAGAGACAGAGAGACACAGAGAGCGAGATAGAGAGAGACAGTGAGAGAGAAAGAGATAGAGAGAGAGACAGTGAGAGAGAAAGAGATAGAGAGAGTGACATAGAGAAAGAGAGAGACACACACACACAGAGAGACACAGAGAGAGAAGGCACGGAGAGGGACACAGAGAGAGAGACACAGGGAGGGAGAGAGAGAGAGAGAGAGAGAGAGAGAGAGAGAGAGAGAGAGAGAGAGAGAGAGAGAGAGAGAGAGAGAGAGAGAGACACACACACAGAGAGGAAAATAAAATGATCATTATTTAGCTAAATGTTGGAGTGACTTCACTCCAACATGATTCCAATGTAAGACAATGATGAGGACAGCTCATAATAATGTTGGTAATGAATATATGGAAACTGTGTGTTTTATCTGTTTGATACCATTCCATTCATTAGGCTCCAGCCATTATAACCTAATTACCGCCATTATAACCTAACTACTGCCATTATAACCTAACTACAGTCGTTATAACCTAACTACAGCCATTATAACCTAAATACCGCCATTATAACCTAACTACAGCCATTATAACCTAACTACAGCCGTTATAACCTAACTACCGCCATTATAACCTAAATACAGCCATTATAACCTAACTACAGCCATTATAACCTAATTACCGCCATTATAACCTAACTACAGCCGTTATAACCTAACTACAGCCATTATAACCTAAATACCGCCATTATAACCTAACTACAGCCATTATAACCTAACTACAGCCGTTATAACCTAACTACCGCCATTATAACCTAAATACAGCCATTATAACCTAACTACAGCCATTATAACCTAATTACCGCCATTATAACCTAACTACAGCCATTATAACCTAACTACAGCCGTTATAACCTAACTACCGCCATTATATCCTAACTACAGCCATTATAACCTAACTACAGACATTATAACCTAACTACAGCCGTTATAACCTAACTACCGCCATTATATCCTAACTACAGCCATTATAACCTAACTACAGCCATTATAACCTAATTACAGCCATTGTAACCTAACTACCGCCATTATAACCTAACTACAGCAATTATAACCTAACTACCGCCATTATAACCTAACTACCGCCATTATAACCTAACTACAGCCATTATAACCTAACTAAAGCCATTACAACCTAACTACAGCCATTATAACCTAACTACAGCCATTATAACCTAACTACAGCCATTATAACCTAACTACAGCCATTATAACCTAACTACAGCCATTACAACCTAACTACAGCCATTATAACCTAACTACCACCATAACAAGGTAATGCACAATACAGGGAATAGGGTCCCTTTTGGCACAGAACTTCAGTCAAAAGTAGAACTGACCTTGAAGTTTCCATCGTGATGGAGGTTGAGGCCCTCAAAGTACCTGGAGGGATCTGGTATAGGAGGATTCAGAATATTCTTGACCCTGTCAGCAATGAACGGAAATGAAAGGAGGTTGCACTTAACCAACTACAAAAACATGATGTTTACTTTGCAGTCCGTTGGTGTTAAAATACATCACATTTACAGTGGATCCCACCCCCTTCCACCCCCATCCACACACACACACACACACACACACACACACACACACACACACACACACACACACACACACACACACACACACACACACACACACACACACACACACACACACACACACACACACAGTACTCACTTTCCTTTGCAGAGCAACATGGAGACCAGCAGGACCAGTACAACAACAGCTCCCACCACGGTGACCACCACAAAGTCCTGGTCTAGAACATCAGGACTATCTGAGAACAGGACCAGAGGAACAACACAGAACATACTTAGAACATATTTACAACGTACATAACAACACCACTGTTTTACTCAAATATTGGCATAGAAAACCCTTCATTTACATTTCTGTCTGTAAGTTTGTTTTGAGCATGTGTCTGCCTGTCTAAGAACGAAAGAAAGAAATAGGGAAGAAAGAAGGAGCTATTTTTCAAGATTCATATGGAAACACTACTATGCCTGCCTTCCAAATGGCAACATATTCCCTGTGTAGTGCAGTGCTTTTGGCCCCTAGGGCTCTGTTTCTATGTAGGGAACTATAGGGCCATTTGGGACACAGCCCAAGTATATATAGGCCCACATTCAAATGTACTAATAACCAATGACATCACTGATGCTGTATTTACCTGTTGGCTTCATCTGGCCCAGAGTGGAGACCCATGATGCACTGGGGCTCCAGTCGCTCCACTGACAGGCTGGGTAATTGTCTGGGTCGGCTCGAACCCGGACTCTGACCTGGTACCTCCTTCCTCTCTCCAGCATCTCAGGGTCCAGGTCAAAATATGTCTGTTTATTTGATATGTTCACCTCCACAGCATCCTGCAGGAGCACAACATACAGTAGGTCTACTTTTACATAGTGTACAAAGAGATGTGCACTCTTTCACTGTATTCTCTCTCTCACCTCCACAGCATCCTGCAGGAGCACAACATACAGTAGGTCTACTTTTACATAGTGTACAAAGAGATGTGCACTCTTTCACTGTATTCTCTCTCTCACCTCCACAGCATCCTGCAGGAGCACAACATACAGTAGGTCTACTTTTACATAGTGTACAAAGAGATGTGCACTCTTTCACTGTATTCTCTCTCTCACCTCCACAGCATCCTGCAGGAGCACAACATACAGTAGGTCTACTTTTACATAGTGTACAAAGAGATGTGCACTCTTTCACTGTATTCTCTCTCTCACCTCCACAGCATCCTGCAGGAGCACAACATACAGTAGGTCTACTTTTACATAGTGTACAAAGAGATGTGCACTCTTTCACTGTATTCTCTCTCTCACCTCCACTGTCATGCAGGTGAAAGAGGACCCAAAAGCGACTTGGCGAAAACAGAGTCTTTAATCCAGTAAAGTGAATACAATCAAAAAAACACAACTTTCACTCGAAATGACGAGGACAAACTGGAGACTCGATCTTGAACAGCAGGTGAACAGCAGGTTGCCTCGGGAAGGCACTTGAACCAGACAGACTCAGACACCTGCTCACCACGCAGCATCTGAGGAAAACACGACACGACAGGGCGATACACAAACACAGCACGGTGAAATCTAGACAAGGAACCGACAGGGCAGAAACGAATAACAAGGAGAGAAATAGGGACTCTAATCAGGGAAAAGGATCGGGAACAGGTGTGGGAAGGCTAAATGATGATTAGGGGAATAGGAACAGCTGGGAGCAGGAACGGAACGATAGAGAGAAGAGAGAGCGAGAGAGTGAGAGAGGGAGGGGGAGAGAGAGGGATAGAAAGAGGGAAAGAACCTAATAAGACCAGCAGAGGGAAACGAATAGAATGGGGAGCACAGGGACAAGACATGATAATAAATGACAAAACATGACAGTACCCCCACTCACCGAGCGCCTCCTGGCGCACTCGAGGAGGAATCCTGGCGGCAACGGAGGAAATCATCAATGAGTGAACGGTCCAGCACGTCCCGAGACGGAACCCAACTCCTCTCCTCAGGACCGTAACCCTCCCAATCCACTAAGTATTGGTGACCCCGTCCCCGAGAACGCATGTCCATGATCTTATGTACCTTGTAAATAGGTGCGCTCGACAAGGACGGGAGGGGGAGGGAAGACGAACGGGAGTGCGAAGAAAGGGCTTGACACAGGAGACATGGAAGACAGGATGGACGCGACGAAGATGTCGCGAAGTTAGTCGCACAGCGACAGGATTGACGACCTGGGAGACACGGAACGGACCAATGAACCAAGGAGTCAACTTACGAGAAGCTGTCGTAAGAGGAAGGTTGCAGTGGAAAGCCACACTCTCTGGCCGCAACAATACCTTGGACTCTTAATCCTGCGTTTATTGGCGGCTCTCACAGTCTGTGCCCTGTAACGGCAAAGTGCAGACCTCACCCTCCTCCAGGTGCGCCACAACGTTGGGACAAACGCTTGAGCGGAGGGAACGCTGACTCGGCAAGCTGGGATGAGAACAGAGGAGGCTGGTAACCCAGACTACTCTGAAACGGAGATAACCCGGTAGCAGACGAAGGAAGCGACCAGAGCGTATTCTGCCCAGGGAGCTGTTCTGCCCAAGACGCAGGGTTTCTGAAAGAAAGGCTGCGTAGTATGCGACCAATCGTCTGATTGGCCCTCTCTGCTTGACCGTTAGACTGGGGATGAAACCCGAAGAGAGACTGACGGACGCACCAATCAAACGACAGAACTCCCTCCAAAACTGTGACGTGAATTGCGGGCCTCTGTCTGAAACGGCGTCTAACGGGAGGCCATGAATTCTGAATACATTCTCGATAATGATTTGTGCCGTCTCCTTAGCGGAAGGAAGTTTAGCGAGGGAATGAAATGTGCCGCCTTAGAGAACCTATCGACAACCGAAGAATCACAGTCTTCCCCGCAGACAAAGGCAGACCGGTAATGAAGTCTAGGGCGATGTGAGACCATGGTCGAGAAGGAATGGGGAGCGGTCTGAGACGACCGGCAGGAGGAGAGTTACCCGACTTAGTCTGCGCGCAGTCCGAACAAGCAGCCACGAAACGGCGCGTCACGCTCCTGAGTCGGCCACCAAAAGCGCTGGCGAATAGACGCAAGAGTGCCTCGAACACCGGGATGACCAGCTAACTTGGCAGAGTGAGCCCACTGAAGAACAGCCAGACGAGTGGAAACAGGGA